>NC_091234.1:19277042-19577042 GCF_040958095.1 Procambarus clarkii | reverse complement strand
GTGATTGGGAAGGTCATTCCACATTCGAGGTCCCTTGATTTGTAAAGCATTTCTAGTTTGACTAAGTCGTACTCTTGGAATATCAAATAGGTATTTGTTTCTGGTGTGGTGATCATGGGATCTGTTACAACCTTCTAGGAAGCTTTTAAGTCCATGTTAAGCCCAAATGTCCCATGTTAGATGTACGTAACATATTCTCATTACCATCTGCAAAAATTTTAAGTACCAGTGACAACAGCTGTGAATAATGTGGCAAACAACAAAAATAAAACTAGCTGATATTGCTGGCAAGCCCAAAAAGTTGCTACCTCTTACAAATTCACATAAACATGGGAGAATGTTAAGTAGTGAAGCTGAAATTAGAAGTAAACGGCAAAATAACACACAGTCTGATGGGGTGAAGTGATGAAAGACACGACTGGTTTAGCTGTAATGAAAAGTGTCCGCAGACAGAATGACGACAGATTTATCAAGATCTACACACACAGAGACAGCCAATCTCTAAATAGAAATTACAAATTCATTATGCGTTTTATATTTTGACTAGTGCATATGACAGATTTATAGGCACACAATTTGGTGCCAAAATTAATTTCCATCAGGCATTCGATAATGAGGTTTGTTGGAATGAAGACCTACTGCATATACCGTATATCACATCAATCAAAAGATCTACCCCTAATTATTCATTCAAATGTTCAATCACAAAACACAATCACAATCACAGTTTCGCAAACATAGTGGTAGACGGTTGGAACAAGTTAGGGGAGAAGGTGGTGGTGGAGGCCAAGACCGTCAGTAGTTTCAAAGCGTTATATGACAAAGAGTGCTGGAAAGACGGGACACCACGAGCGTAGCTCTCATCCTGTAACTACACTTAGGTAATTACACTTAGGTAATTACAATTATTTTGTAACTTCTTGATGCTGTACAGTACGTGTCTCACATATGAACCATAATAGTTCATTAATTCATTTTAACTTTGAACTGTGAAATAAGAAGCCATTCATTGTTCCAAGCCATTCTTCATTCATTTAACGATATAGTGTAACCAGCTGGTATCTCTGGGCGACCGGATGGTACCCTTGGGCAACCAGCTGGTATCTCTGGGCGACAGGATGGTACCTTTGGGCAACCAGCTGGTATCTCTGGGCAACCGGATGGTACCTGTGGGCAACCAGCTGGTATCTCTGGGCAACCGGATGGTACCTGTGGGCAACCAGCTGGTATCTCTGGGCGACCGGATGGTATCTCTGGGCGACCGGATGGTACCTGTGGGCGACCGGATGGTACCTGTGGGCGACCGGATGGTACCTGTGGGCGACCGGATGGTACAATACCTGTGGGCGACCGGATGGTACCTGTGGGCGACCGGATGGTACCTGTGGGTGACCGGATGGTACCTCTGGGCAACCGGATGGTACCTCTGGGCAACCGGATGGCACCTCTGGGCAACCGGATGGCACCTCTGGGCAACCGGATGGCACCTCTGGGCAACCGGATGGCACCTCTGGGCAACCGGATGGCACCTCTGGGCAACCGGATGGCACCTCTGGGTAACCGGATGGCACCTCTGGGCAACCGGATGGCACCTCTGGGCAACCGGATGGCACTTCTGGGTGACCGAAAAACTGAACATCTAGATAATTGAAGAAAACATCATGTCATAATTTTTTGGACAATCAGTTCTAATTTTGTCATTTATTTGAAGTCCCCTGTGCTAAAAATACCTGTAATGATATTTTAATTAGAAATGCACCAATAACCTGTGTTAGGTGATGGCAGCCACATCTTCACTACAGTCATTGTAAAGGGACAAGCGCCTGACAGCTGAGTGGACAGCACTTAAAATTTGTAATCTTAAGGTTCCAGGTTTGATCCCCAGTGGAGGCGAAGACAAATGGGCAAAAAGTTTCTTTAACCTTGACGCTCCTGTTCACCTAGCAGTAAATATGTACCTGAGAGTTAGACAGCTGCTATGGGCTGCTTCCTGGAGGGGTGTAACAAAAAGGAGGCCTGGTCGAGGACTGGGCCGCGGGGACGCTAAGCCCCGATATCATCAAGATAACCTCAAGATTGTAATCAATTTCACTTCTCACAACCTTCAACACTAACCATCACCTATCTACAGGTACAGTACCATTGAATTCTATTTTTATATAGATTGTATTCTAAAATTGGTTCTCCAATTCCTGCTCCTATTTTTTACTCCTTTGAACTCTTTAGTCTCACTTCCTTTCACCTTATTCTCACAAAACTTCTCGCATAAAACACTGTTTTTGAAAACTTTCAGAGCCTCAGCTATTGTGGCTCTTGTATAAAACAAATGGAGGGATATTATTTTTTGAATTTTCTTTTTACCCAATTATTTGAGATATATACAAGAGTTGTTACATTCTTGTAGAGCCACTAGTACGCGTAGCGTTTCGGGCAAGTCCTTAATCCTATGGTCCCTGGAATACGATCCCCTGCCGCGAAGAATCGTTTTTTCATCCAAGTACACATTTTACTGTTGCGTTAAACAGAGGCTACAGTTAAGGATTTGTGCCCAGTAAATCCTCCCCGGCCAGGATACGAACCCATGACATAGCGCTCGCGGAACGCCAGGCGAGTGTCTTACCACTACACCACGGAGACTGTGTATTTCTTTATTGCCTTCCTATCTGCACCAAGTTGATGCCTCCCAACTGCATGTGACTGACTGCTGTGCTGTACTTGCAGCTCATGAAACCACTCACAAACAATACAGTACTCACAAAACACTTATCTTACCTGTTTGCATACATGTCCAGGTGTTTTGACTTCACTACAGACTTGTTTTTCCAATTAGATCCATCTGAATAGAAAAATGCATAAAAACATTACAAATCATTAAATAATGACAATTTTCTGTCACACAAACAAAATTTCTAACATTCCAAGAAAAGGCTACCTGGACTACAGGGGCCAGATTCACGAAGCAGTTACGCAAGTACTTACGAATGTGTATATCTTTCTTCAATCTTTGACAGCTTTGGATACATTTATTAAACATTTTACAAGCATGAAAACTTGCCAATCAACTGTTGTTGTTATAAACAGTCTCCTGGTGCTTCGGAGCTCATTAACTGTTTAATAATTGTAAACAAAGCTGCTAAAGATTGAGGAAAGATGTACAGGTTCGTAAGTGCTTGCGTAACTGCTTTGTGAATCTGGCCCCTGGTGCACAATAAAAAATCATTAACATGATGTATCATGAGAACATCACTAGGAGCCGTGTGGAGGATTTGACCCTACTCACTTGGTACTCCCAAGCTAGCACCCTAGACCACTACACCACGACACAGTAAAAGCAGTGCAACCTGGGATTCTACTGAATTCACTATAGTTCGTGAGGCTCCCAACCGAAGCCCAAACCAGGTTTTTTTTACTAGCTACACTAAATGTAAACCTTTAAATAATGAACTTAAAACAAAAAATTCTACAATAAAAGACAATTTTATTTCACCAGGTCAATACAGCATTTCTTAAATCAACCCGTTCTCGCAAATTTAATAAGTCAATATTGACTTATTAGTTGCGTGCATAGGTGACATACTAAACATAATAGTTTCCCTTGAAAAGCTTCATAGAAAACACCGGCCCTACCTAACCTACTTAGTATGTTAAAATAAGCATCTTATAGCTTCGTAATTACAATTGTTACTTAAACTATTATAGGTATAGGTTAGGTAATAATTGTAATTACGAAGCAATAAGATGCTTATCTTAACATACTAAGTAGGTTAGGTAAGGTCGGTGTTTTCTATGAAGCTTTTCAAGGGAAACTATTATGTTAAGTATGTCACCTATGCACATATTTAATAAGTCAATATTGACTTATTAAATTTGCGAGAACGGGTTGCTTAAATTGGCTAAAATATGTAAGCACTTGCAAATAAGGTTGGCCCTTAAGTTTAGATGCGCTGCATCCTCGATATGATCGCTTAGTTAGTTTAGTCATTTATTATGCGCCCCATACCCATCTTTAGGGTGGTGGTGGAAAGGGTTACAGAGGCACATAATGGGTCCAGGAACATATTTCATTTAGCTAAGCAAGTAACAATTTTGTTGGACATTCCAGAAAGCATAAAAAAAAAATTAAGCTACATAAAAATCCAATTCATTCCCAAAGTATACTTATAGATCAGCAACTTACATGTGAGTAACCAAAAATATACACGCTTGACAAGATGTGTGAGATGGGTCTTGTCAGGTAATCTTATCTATATTAGGTCTAATTTGAGACAAACTCACTCGCATCTCATCAACACAAAAATGCCTCTCTCTTCTGATCTTTGATATTTGTCAAGAAGTGAAAATCCCTATTCACAATATGCCTGATTTTTCTTGAATCTTCTCACCACACTCACCGCAGCACCCTTTGGCAACCACTGCCTTACACAGTAACCAAAGGTGGTTACTCAGAAATACCCAAACACAACTTATGTGAAGCAATCTAAGAGCATATGTGACTTGTAAATACATTTACAGTCACAAGTGTAAACCGGACCACACACTAGAAGGTGAAGGGATGACAAGAAATTGTCGTAATTGTCGTCCCTTCACCTTCTAGTGTGTGGTCTGGCCAACAAATTTAAGCCACGTTATTGTGGGAGCCGATCGGCCGAGCGGACAGCACACTGGGCTTGTGATCCTGTGGTCCCGCGTTCGATCCCAGGCGCCGGCGAGAAACAATGGGCAGAGTTTCTTTCACCCTATGCCCCCTGTTACCTAGCAGTAAAATAGGTACCTGGGTGTTAATCAGCTGTCACGGGCTGCTTCCTGGGGGTGGAGGCCTGGTCGAGGACCGGGCCGCGGGGACACTAAAAAAGCCCCGAAATCATCTCAAGATAACCTCAAGATATTGTGACTCATCGCCTGCACAAGTGTAAACCTTTTCACTAGTGAAAACACATTTATGAAGTAACAGTCGAGTGCACCACTTACCCAGCTTCTTCACCATGGTAACGAAACAAACACCAGTCATGAAGGCATCGAAACCTGCGTCATGAGCCTTGCTGTTGCTTCCAGTTTCATAACTCTCATAACCCTCTTCAATCACAAGGTGTGGGGGGTTGAACTTGCTACACACATCACTATACACAGCTCCTAAAGATGTCACTGGAATATCTACACTGAAAAAAGCAACATCAGACATAACTACACAATTTGAAATCAAACACATTTAAACACTCATGCTATCTGAATATAACACATATTACTGGTAATGTACGATGAAATCACAAGAATCTGATGCATCTTCAAGAAAACATTGAGGCCTTACGATGCGATCGAACACATTCCTGGGACCAGATTCATGAAAGCACTTACACAAGTACTTACGAACTTGTACATCTTTTCTTAATCTTTGGCGGCTTTGTTTCCAATTATTAAACAGTTAATGAGCTCCAAAGCACCAGGAGGCTGTTTATAAGAATAACAACAGTTGATTGGGAGATTTTCATGCTTGTAAACTGTTTAATAAATGTAACCAAAACCATCAAAGACTGAGGAAAGATGTACACGTTCGTAAGTGCTTGCGTAAGTGCTTTCGTGAATCTGGCCCCTGAACTCTCCAGGCACACATGCACTCCCGACCGTTAGTATTACTTGTACCTGGGGAGTCAAGGAATGAGAGTTCTATCTCACTCTATGGTCCAATATTTTCTCATTACTGGAAATTAATGGTACATACATCAAATAAACTTAAAAAATTTTAGATATTACAGAATTAATTATTTTACTAATATCTAATGTGTATTTACAGAAGTGAGCAATACACTGTCATATATGCATCATTTCCCCAATCTTATTAAGCATACTGATCTAAATACATTTTTATTTGCAATATATTATATGTTTTCCACTAGAGTTACCACATTACTATTAGTGACCACTCTTTTACCCTCTATGAAAGGTTTCTTCAGTATGTGTGGTGTCATACGAGACCAGCAGCTCCCGTCCCTGTACGCGTGACCAGGATTCTGATCCCTCCTCCAGGAAGCTCATGAAATGCATCATGAGATGTTATTGGCATCGCATCACTTACCAATGCATCATGAGATGTTATTGGCATCTCATCACTTACAATGCATCATGAGATATTATTGGCATCTCATCACTTACCAATGCATCATGAGATATTATTGGCATCTCATCACTTACCAATGCGTCATGAGATATTATTGGCATCTCATCACTTACCAATGCATCATGAGATATTATTGGCATCTCATCACTTACCAATGCATCATGAGATGTTATTGGCATCTCATCACTTACCAATGCGTCATGAGATGCCAATATATGAGGGTACCAAAGAATAATATCTGGGAGCCACAAAGGGGCTCCCAGATAGGGAAATTTCATTATATGTAACCCTACAATATTTACACATTACCACAAGCTCTGTTCTTTGCCTGCTTTAAATTGTATAACAAATGTCCTATTAACACAATTTTTGTTCCTTGGTATTAAGTGTTGTTTTCTGATTACTTATTAATTGGCCAAAGTACAGAAAATGGCTATTATTCCCCTCAAATTTTGCTTTAACCTTTGGCTAAGACACCTTAGGAAAGATGTCTTGAAGTTACAGTACCTGAAGACTGCAACTCACAAAACAATTTAGCATTAGCAACTCTAGGGAATCGGGGGTTAGACAGGGAAGACCAAATGAACAGCTAGGAAACAACCCTAGTCATTTCATCCACCTTTTGGTGACCAGGAACTTTACCTAACGGAAGACAGGGAAGACCCAGGGAACAGCTGGGAAACAACCAGTCATTTCATCCACCTTTTGGTGACCAGGAACTTTACCTAACGGAAGACAGGGAAGACCCAGGGAACAGCTGGGAAACAACCAGTCATTTCATCCACCTTTTGGTGACCAGGAACTTTACCTAACGGAAGACAGGGAAGACCCAGGGAACAGCTGGGAAACAACCAGTCATTTCATCTACCTTTTGGTGACCAGGAACTTTACCTAACGGAAGACAGGAAAGAACCAGGGAACAGCTGGGAAACAACCAGTCATTTTATCCACCTTTTGGTAACTAGAGACTTTGCCTAACTTCTTTTCTGGGTACTCCAGCGATATAAATATTTCATTAGGAAATAAGACCTTATTGACTAACTATGAATAAACAGGTTTATCTTGTTTCTTACATCTTGAGATCTTGAGAGATCTTGAGATCTTGAGAGATCTTGAGATCTACATATACAGTAACCCTGTATATGTTCCATTAGTATGGAAAAATATTAAAATTAACCCTTAGACAGCGGCTATGGAGAAATGGTCATACCTGCCTATTCACAATAAATTTAAAAATTCTAATAAATAGTTTTTCATTATAGAATTATTGATTTGTATGCAGAATGTAAGAAAAATACAAAAATAAGAGAATATCTATAGTTTCACTGGGTGGAGGCGCACTGCAAGGCTACGTCTGGCACTTGTCAAGGCCTGGTGCTCGACTGTGAAGCTTCCTGTTTTATCCTCCGATGTTTCACTAATTGTTTTATCACTTATTTTTTTATTTATATCCACAGAGCTATTATATCCATATGTGCATCATACATGTAAAACCCAGACAAAAATTTTTTAAATCATCATATAATGATGACCGCATTTCCCCAGTAACATTCATGACGATAAATAACCACATTTGTACCATGATATAGTAGCAATTTATTGTCCATGGAGTCAAGGTAAACTCCACTACAGCCACATGGACCTATTATATCCATATTTGCATCATACATGTAAAACCCAGACAATAGTTTGTCAAATCTTCATATGATGATAACCGCACTACCCTGCGACTCAACTATTGATGATAACTGTCTATAGGTTAAACCATGAGCGAACATTACTCTTGAGAACATGTTTATATAAACTAGTGAAAAAATATCAAGGGTTAATAATATTTAATCAATCTTATATACTAGATGGGGTACCCGGAAGTGCCCGAGTTGATCCAGTGCCCAGGGGCCAGATTCACGAAGCAGTTACACAAGCACTTACGAATGTGTACATCTTTTCTCAATCTTTGGCGGCTTTGTTTACAATTATTAAACCATTAATTAGCTCTGAAGCACCAGGAGGCTGTTTATAACAATAACAACAGTTGATAGGCAAGTTTTCATGCTTGTAAACTGTTTAATAAATGTAACCAAAGCCGTCAAAGATTGAGGAAAGGTGTACACGTTCGTAAGTACTTGCGTAACTGCTTTGTGAATCTGACCCCCTGGCCTTCCCTTCACACCTTCTCTATCTTCCACCCACACACACCCACTCATTTTTCCCCCACACACCCTCTCTATATTCCCCGACAAACCCTACCTATTTCCTCCCACATACACTTTGCCTCTTCTCCCTCCTTGCTTACACATGCCCTGTCCTCTGTCTCCTCCCTCCCTCCCTGCCCACACGTACCCTGTCGCCTCCCTCCCTGCCCACACATGCCCTGTCCCTCGTCTCCTCCCTCCCTGCCCACACATGCCCTGTCTTCTCCCTCTCTGCCCTCAGGTGCCCTTACCCCTTCTCCCTCCCTCCCTGCCCACACACACCCCCTTCCCCATCAATGTAACTAAAAAGTTGCAACCAGAATGCAAATCTATAATCTGAACATATGTTTTGAAAGTCAATATCTGAATTCACTATCATTTACACTAATGCTAATGACAATGGACTCGAGGCTAAACATTTCACATCCACAGACTTCATGGAGGAGCATTAGGGCCATGCATGCCAACCCCCCTTATGACACTCCCAATAAAAATCATTAGCCCTGTAAAGTTTAATGAGGTTACCCCCTAGGGGTCTGGCCTCCAACATCGAACAGACGAACAAGACAGACATTCTCTCTTATAGATATAGATACAGAAGTTGTCCGTCTCGAAGATGAACCGCGTGAGATCTAGAATAATCCCATACGAGAACACAGCTACATTATTGAGAGTCGGTAGAAGCTGAATCAGAGCAGCTATGTGGAGTTTGAGGCAGCTGGTCAGGGAAGCTAGGCCTCTCACCACTGTGACAGAGGTTGGACAAAAATCAAATAGTCCATCTGTTCAAATCTGCCAGTCAGAGTGTAGGTCAATGACTATTTTTCCATCAATGTTAGTTTCCACATACAAGGCCCAATACAGTATGTGAAAAATTTAACCATTTATAGTAAGATGTTAAATTTTCAAATTAATCTTGATTTGATTATATATTTTAATACATTTTCTGAAATATATTGCATTTGAGATCAGTAAACAACAAACTGTTGCCTTTACCCAGAATTACAATATAAAAGTGTCTTTTTCAATCATTTAGGATTTCTATGAAGAGATAATTATATTAAAATTAAGAGATAATAATTTAAGAACCTAAAACAGAGCCCCCAAAAATAACATACCAGAAAGGAGGATCCTTTGCTAGAAGTTTGGTATCATATACAGTGGGAATATTGCACTTGACAAGAGACTTGAACTGCTCCAGTTTCTCGGGCAGAGGCTGAACCATCTTTTCCATCATATGCAATAGGTCTAAAACCAAATTGTGACCCACAATTGGTTTTCCAACTTCTAAAATCTTGCGTACCACATGGGTAAAACCGATCTGAAAGGGATTTGTTGCAATAGAAAAATACCATATAGGTTTATAATATGACTAGCGAGACAAAATGACTAAAAAATGCATTTAGGCTATGCTCATGTACAATAAATATGTAAAAATGGGACTGCAAAGAAGGAAATGCAGTTCAGATTCCAGGATGGTATATAGAGAATAGACCTAGCTTCAGTGTGTTTACACAGAACTATTTGTAATATTTTCTGATGTGTCTACCCACTCATTCAAAGGCGTTTAGGAGGCAACACTGACAGAGGGATAGATTGTGGCCGATTTTCTACTCATTTGTTACTGTCTGTTACCATTTTCATAATTCAGAATAGAGTACATACAATCTTTGCCTATAAAGTATGCATTTTAAATATATCTCTCAGAGAAAATCTTTGGAGCAGGACAGTGGGATCGAATCGGCATCTTGGGTCACCCCAGATGCACATCTTCTAATGGACCATATGCTCAGAAGTTACACAACCAACTTCCCTCTATAGAGGGTCTTTTGCTTAATGGGGAACAATTGTTTATATCCCCCTTCTATGCATGATTATGATCACTCAGCTCCTCTCCTGCAAGCTCGGTTCAGGGTCCCATTAAATTTCTCAGAATGGTTGTATTGCCAGAGGTTCCCATCTTCATGCACTTCGCCTTCACTGGCTTGTGTGGACTTGTTTTGGTACCTACTGCACAATGTGAACTTTTTCATTGATGGACTCTTTCTTTTTTTTTAATTTGAGTCTGTTTCAACTTATTGGTCATGGTGTGAGGTTCCAGGTTCATCTTGGCTGGCTGACAACCCTCTCATTTCTTTAGGGGCTTGGCAGGGGTTCTGTCTAATCTGCATGCTTTATTGGCAGGAAGTGAGCTCTGTCTTTTAGGTGTTCTTAGGAGGGGCACTGTACTCTTCACTTTGGGGGGACTGTGTTTGCTCTGGCACTCCACAAGGATGTGGGCAAGTGGCAGCTTCATATGCAGCTGCCTGTGTTGACCAGGGCTTTTATTGTGGAAGACCACAACGTGCGTACTCTATTAGTGGCAGTCTTATGGGTCTGGTTCCTCATGGAGGGGCTTTCTGGCTAGTGCCACAAAGATGCGACTTCACTTAGTTTTCCCTCGGGTGTGGAGGCCTTGTGGCTTGTAGTTCCGACAGTGGCAGCTTTGCCAAAGATGCTCGATTCTATCCTTCAGGTGGTAGAGATGTTCGACTTGGCCCACTTTGCATGTCGACAGGTTGTGTTCGCCAAGTCTTTAGGTTCAACTTGA
Source organism: Procambarus clarkii (assembly GCF_040958095.1). Taxonomy (NCBI): domain Eukaryota; kingdom Metazoa; phylum Arthropoda; class Malacostraca; order Decapoda; family Cambaridae; genus Procambarus; species Procambarus clarkii. The sequence continues at coordinate 19,566,145 of NC_091234.1, read as the reverse complement.
TCCTTAACACTTTAACATGGTAATGACGCAGTATGGCATAAAAAATTTAGTAGACGAATGTCCAGTAATGACGCAGTATGGCGTCAAAAATTAAAAAATTTGGCCTGCTTTTGGCTTGGCTGTGAGTAGGACGTGCCGCATGGCAACACATGGCATGCTTTCGTCTTGTCTGCGGGTGGAGTGCAGTGTTTTTTTATATTACAGTATATGTATATACTCCTGTAGGGAATTCTATTGCATTTTTTATATTATATGCATATTCTCCTGTAGGGAATTGCGCTCACATTGATACCAAAATGAAAGACCCATGACGAGAATTGAGGTGACCAAAGTGAAAAGAGTGAACACATTTTATTGCTCTTGGACGCCCCGGGTAACGCGCTCTCACGTTCTCTGTTTGGTGCGAGTGGTACGCTGGGCTTTTGGACTTTATATGCATTTAGTACTGTAGAGAATTCTATTACGAACACATTGATACCAAACGGAAAACCCTAGGACGAGAATTGAGATGACAAAGTTGAAAAGAATATACACTTTTCAGTATTACCGCACGCTTCTGTAGAATGCCAGGCGCACCTTGGGGTGGTGAGGCACTCGCTCGCCTAGCGGACTAAAGTATTAATCCTTTTGTCTGTGTCTTCTTTTTTTTGCCTCGGCTCTTTCTTGAGGATGAAGTGTCCCAGATTTTGCCTGTTGCTGCTTTTTGTATCTTCAGGATTCTACCTATGCTGTTCGGACGCTGTCTGAAAAGGTTTGGGTCTCGCCTGCTGGGGAGATCGAGTTAGGCCCTCGGGGGAACCAGATTCTCGGGCTGTTACGCTTCCTTTCGAGTTAATTTTCAGCTTGATATCATAACTACGCATAAGCGTTGGGTTGGTTCTGTTCATGGTTCACACTTGCCCTTTCACAATTTTCCCATTTGGCGCGACTGTAAGGTAAATTTGGGACATTTTGCTAGCTCCTGATCTCATGATTTGGGAGCTTTTCAGGTAGTTTCCTTCAGCCTGTGGTGGGGTCGGGTCTTCCAGTTCAAATTTCCTCCTCAGCTTTGCGGGTTGGCTGGACTTGGGTATGTATGAGTTGACCTCATTCTTTCGGTGAGTGTCCTGGTTCTGAAGCAGGATTGGGTTGACATGTACATCCTCAACCTTTGTAATTGCTACCTTCCTTTCCTGACTTTCTGGATGACTACCTTAGCCTTTGTTCAATTGGTATTACAGGTGGATACTTGGATTCTGTCCTTGAACCTCAGTTCAAGGATGCATACTTACATATCCTGACCCATCCAGGGTTCAGGGACTGGTTGGGTTTTGTTGTGGGGCTTCAGGCTTACTGCTTCAGGGTTCTGTCCTTCAGTTTGACTCTTGCTCTGTGTGTTTACCAGGTTAGCATGGGTCATTGGAACTGCTCCATCTCTTGGGGGTTCGTGTGCAGGCCTACCTCAACAACTGGCTGGTTTGGACTCCCAGTTGATAAACATGTCCGATGACCAGGGATCTGATTCTTTCCCAGCTTGCTGGGTTTGGGGTCCAGGGGAACAGGCAGAAGTTCCAGTTGGTTCTGTCCCAGAGTTGGAATTGGCTGGGCCTAGTTTTGGACTTTTGATCAGTATCTCTGTTCCTGCTTCCAGCAGCTTTGCTCTGCCTACAGCTTTGTAGCCATCAAGCGTTGAATTAACCCCAGGTGATTCATCGGTTGCTCATGAGGTTGTGCGGGGACCTGAACTTTGCCTGTGTGTTTTACCCACTAAGCACGATTTGGCTCCAGGCAATGTTCCAGTTTCCCAGTTTCTGCGTATTTTGCCCCTCCCAAGACTGGCAGGTTCAGTCCCTGTCAGTTCTTTGTCGAGTCTTACTTTGCCGATTTACTCTTCAGGCTTTTCAGGGTTGGGTTCCATGGGGTCATCCTACCCTATTATTGTGTGTGTTCACAGAAGCCTCTGCTCTAGGTTGGGGTTTCATGGCCAGTGCTCACCCGGCTGCCCAGAATCAGTGGTTGCGTCTGTTCCTTAAGGCACACAGTACTGTGTACAGTATGTGTACACAGTATGTCGGGATGGGGTTCTGGGAGTTGTTCTACTCCCGAAACCAGGCCCGAGGCCAGGCTTGACTTGTGAGAGCTTGGTCCACCAAGCTGTTGCTTGGAGCGGCCCGCAGGCCCACATATCCACCACAGCTCGGTTAGTTCAGCACTTCTTGAAGAAAACTATCTAGCTTTCTCGGATGTCCACAGTTGTTCCGACAATATCAACACCAACTTCCATGTTAATCAAAGTGAATCCCTAGATATTAAAGAGAGTACAGTACTTTATTTCATATATAATTAACATTACAAAATTATTATTACACAAAGAAATTACATTAATGGGATAAATCAGTATGAGCCATGAGGAGAATTGGAACCTAGGTGCTGGATTACTCCCAAGCCTGCTCTAAACACATTCGAATCCCAGGTTGCAACGCTTGACCATGTCGTAGTGTAGTGGTCTAGGGCGTGCCTGGGAGTACCCAGGTTATCTGGAATTTAGGTTATCTTGAGATGATTTCGGGATTTAGCGTCCCCTCGACCTGGTCCTCAACCAGGCCTCCTTTTTGTTACACACCCCAAGGCAGCAGCCCATAGCAGCTGTCTAACTCCCAGGTACTGTACCTATTTACTGCTAGGTAACAGGAGCATCAGGGTGAAAGAAACATTTTGCCCATTTGTCTCCGCCTCCACCGGGAATCGAACCCAGAACCTCAGGACTACGAATCTGAAGCGCTGTCCACTCAGCTGTCAGGCACCCAGCACATAGGTCCAAAGCCTCTTCATGGCTCCTAATGATTGTCTCAAAATTATTATTATGAAATTATTGTGCAATACTTTATTAATGTCCATACATTGGAAAGGGCATTATTTCCATTAGAAGATAATGAAAATTAGAGTACAGTATATAGAATACTGTACGGGGACATTATAACCGCTATATTTTCTTCTCCGAGGCTATGGGTCCCTACACTTGCACCAGTGGTGGTACCCCTTTTAGGTTTAAAAAAAAAAAAAGTATATAGAATTGTATTATTTCATAAAAGCCAATTATAAAATATTGTTTGTAAGTAAACTAACCTTTTCATCTAATATCTGCTCTCGTTCATCTTCAAGAAACTTGATTCGAGATTCCTTCGAATCAAATTTCCTTATCTCCACATTTCTTTCACCATCTGTTGGTACAATGCGAACAAGAATATTTTTGAACTTCGCTGCAATATTGTTATATAAAATCTTGCGAAAAAATGGAGAAATATTGGTTCCAGGCAGTACGAGAACATCCCGTGTCTTGTCCGCCATGAACTCTTCCATTAATGCTTCGGTCTCTTCCAAGAACTTTTTTGCACTTTCTTCTGTTACCTGAGAAGAACCAACAGAAAAATTAACTAATAGGAACATGCATACAGAAAAAATACCATCAGTTTCATCACAAATATTTCACTCCTCAATTTTAATGCCATATATAAAATAAATATAGCATGAATTTCTTTCTCTCTCTTAAGCTTAAGAGAATTGTAAACTTTATGAAATGTCTCGAAAGTCTTGAATTCAGTTTAAATGTTTAAATATGGGTTTTTAACTTTGATAAGGGCATAGTTACTTCCAAGTATATTTACTGTTAGGATTCTGTTAGGATATTTAGGGTTAGGATAAATAGAACTCCAAAAAAAGGAAACCATTGTGAACAAGTTCCTAGTACCTCTGCAATTTACCTTCCATTTATATTTATATATATAAAAGTGACTCAAACCCAGACCGCCAGGAGCACAATGCAACTGGTGTACATGGTACCTCAACCACTTGACCATCAGTGACCGTACAAAAGACGACGGTAGCCGAGGCTATTTCCCCACCGCCCCGAGGGCACTTTGATAGTAATCTTGGGCATAGTTATTTCATCAAATCACCTCACTTTGTGGGGCCACGTGAGCAACACAAATGCGAACAAGCTTGAATGGTCCCCAAGCATATATGCGAATGAAAACTCCACACCCCAGTTTGGAGCGGTGGGGAAATCGTCTTTTGTACGGTCACTGATGGTCAAGTGGTCAAGTAATGACAGTTGGCAGATATTACCTCAACAATGATGACAATTCCAAATCTAAAAAAAAAAAAAAAAGGAGGGGGGTCGTGAAAAAGTCAATATGTAAAAAAAAAAAAGGCAAAAAATTAATATGTAAATGTGTGGAATATGGCAAATAGGATACTGGGGTTCATGTCAAGATATCTAATGAGAAAATCAACTGGAGCTCTGAGGTGACTCGAACCCACAACCAAGGCACTCCCAGCCCCTCACCTTACCACTGTACCACCCTGACTTGTTACAAAGTTCTACAACCAGGATTCCACCGAAACCTCTGGAAGTCTGGAGGCTTCTACTGAAGCCAACCCAAGTTTTATGTATAACCTTCCAAGCACTTGGGAGTCGGTAAACTAGTTCATTCACCGTAAGCCCAACTTCATATACACAATGAAAATTAACTGGAGCTCTGAGGTGACTCGAATCCACAACCAAAATTGGTAGAATCTTGGTTGTATAACTTTCATCAAGTCAGGGTGGTACAGTGGTAATGTGAGTGGCTGGGAGTACATTGGTTACAGGTTCGAGTCACATCAGAGCTCCATTTGATTTTCTCATTGGTATGTATCACGTTAATATGATTTCATTGTGTAGCTCAAGATATCTAATGTTATTCTTCAGCTTTATCTTGGCCTTGTTAGGCTGCAATTAGAGCATCTGGTACTAGTATGCAGTTTTTGTCACAGTACTGGTACCTTAAAACCAATATTAATTCCCTTGAACGTGTAGAGAAAAGGATGACAACGTTAATCCCAGATATTAGAAACCACATAAATGAACAGATTAGAAAGCATAATTTTACATTCTCTAGAAAGGCGAAGAGTATGGGATAACATGACTGAAGTACAGTATTATAATCAAATATATGAAAGGGTAAAATAAAGGGGATGTTAGTAAGGCATTAAGAATGTCAACACAAAATACAACACTAAACAATGGATATAAATTGGAAAATTTCAGATTCAGAAAAGACATGGACAGGTATTAGTTTGGAAATAGACTTGTTGATTTATGGAACAAATTTCTGAGTAACATAATCGTGGAATCACTGGATTGTTACTATCGTAGGTTGAAACATGCATACACAGTGTATGAATGAGTTTAGTTGGGTGAGCCCGTGTGAATCGGGAGCCGTCTCACACGGGCTAATAGGCTGCTGCAGTTTTCTTTCTTATCTTCTTCTTATGAAAGTATTTTATCCAATTAATCATTCCATTGTTTATATATATTAACCAACTGGTTATAAAGTATTTGTAATTATCTAAAAAGCTTTGCCTCTCCTGTGTTAAAATTGTCAAATATTTGATATTTACAACACATGTGGAAGCTTTCAGAATACATCACAGCTGATTATCACTGCTTACAACACATGTGGATGCTTCAGAATTCATTGGTGATATGGTCACTACATACAAAATAATAACAGAAATTGATAAAATTGATACGGAGAAATTCCTGAGATCTGGAACTTCAAGAACCAGAGTCATAGATTTAAATTAACTAAACAAAGCTGCCAAAGAAATATATGAAAATTAACTTTCACAAACAGTGGTAGACGGTTGAAACAAGTTAGGCGAGGTGGTGGTGGAGGCCAAAACCGTCAGTAGTTGCAAAGTGTTATATGACAAAGAGTACTGGGAAGACGGGACACCACAAGCACAGCTCTCATGCTGTAACTACACTTAGGTAATTACAGCTGACCATCACTGTCCCGCAACATGGTGACCAAGTGACAGTAAGATCAGTCTTCCACCGATTGTGAAATGTCAATCTGGAGCTAGTTGACATTTTATCCAAAATCCACAACTAAGATTATATTGAATTGATTTTTCATAGAACTTAAAAATTCCTCCAGTTAAATAACAAATAGATCATTATGCAAAAATAGTGCACTAAAAGCTAAACAATCATTAATACAATAACAACAATTTAATTACTAGATAGCATTGGTACAAAGTTTTCACCCCCCGGTCGCTCCTGGACTTGTGATCCTGTGGTCCTGGGTTCGATCCCAGGCGCCGGCGAGAAACAATGGGCAGAGTTTCTTTCACCCTATGCCCCTGTTACCTAGCAGTAAAACAGGTACCTGGGTGTTAGTCAGCTGTCACAGGCTGCTTCCTGGGGGTGGAGGCCTGATCGAGGACCGGGCCGCGGGGACACTAAAAAGCCCCGAAATCATCTCAAGATAACCTCAAGATAACCTCAAGATAACCTCAAGATAACCTCAAGATAGCCCCTCCCTAATAGAGCAACACAAATAGTAACACATTACCAAACAGCAATAGTGTGTTGAACCTCTCATTAATTTGTGATTAAATAATACAATTAAAACAAACTTCACCTGCATGCTTACCTTAATTGGAGACGGTGCCTGTGGTTCTAAGGACTGGTTTGCATAGTCTAGTCTCTTATTAGCTTCATCAACCAGAGACAAGTAGGAAAGACCACCTGTAAAAAAAAATGTATTTTATATACTACATTATACAACAACGATCATGAAAACAATAATCAAAGTATGCAGAAAAACCACACTGAAAAATAAAAAATGCTAAATGTGTTTTCGACTTACAGGTCTTCATCAGCACTAGACAAAAATTCTAGCTCTAGATTTTTGTCTAGCCCTAGACGGGAGCCGGTCGGCCGAGCGGACAGCACGCTGGACTTGTGATCCTGTGGTCCCGGGTTCGATCCCGGGCGCCAGCGAGAAACAATGGGCAGAGTTTCTTTCACCCTATGCCCCTGTTACCTAGCAGTAAAATAGGTACCTGGGTGTTAGTCAGCTGTCACAGGCTGCTTCCTGGGGGTGGAGGCCTGGTCAAGGACCAGGCCACGGGGACACTAAAGCCCCAAAATCATCTCTAGATAACCTCTAGATAACCTCTAGCCCTGATAAAGACCTGATGGTCAAAAACATGTTCAGCATTCTTTTATTTTTCAATGTGGTTTTTTCCGCATACATTATATACTTTATACTATATTACTATATACAAATTTTAATGTTATTCAAGATTATTCATAGAATATGCACATGAACATAAAGAAATTATTCCTATAACGCAGTAAACAAAGAAACATTTACATATTTGATAACCATTATTAACCCATTTCTCCCTTGCATATGGTTGGGAGGTATCAGCCCAGATGAAATAGAAGAGGCATATTGTATAATACAACAAAAATAAAAAAACAAAAACAATTTAAAGCTACAGCACTCAGGAGGTTATCTTGAGATGATTTCGGGGCTTTAGTGTCCCCGCGGCCCGGTCCTCGACCAGGCCTCCACCCCCAGGAAGCAGCCCGTGACAACTGACTAACACCCAGGTACCTATTTTACTGGTAGGTAACAGGGGCATAGGGTGAAAGAAACTCTGCCCATTGTTTCTCGCCGGCGCCTGGGATCGAACCTAGGACCACAGCATCACAAGTCCAGCGTGCTGTCCGCTCGACCGACCGGCTCCCCAGCTCTCCCCAGGAGAGCTAATCTACTCACTATATCTTCCACATTATACACTGCATCACCATGTATCACCATGCATCACCATCACCATCACAATCCAGCAAAACGTCCACACCACTGCCCCAATGTATCACATAACTACATCAACAACATCTTTTTTTTTGTCCCACCAGTTATTAAAAATAAGTAAAACATTTAGTCGCTCATTTAAACAGACTGATTCCAATTAACCATTTCCCTAACACTTTTTGTGCATTATCCACTCTAAATCTCTGCTTCCACACTCGCCATTCCACCGCACAAACTCTTAGTACTCGTACATAAAGTGATAGAAACAAACTATATTGGGATTAAAAATGTGAACTTTTGCCCATAAGCAAGTGCCTATGCTTATTAATATTGAAAAATGAAAACCAAAAGTAACCATTAGACACCCACCCACAAATCTGAAAATAAAAGAATTGGCGAAGTTTCGATCCGTCCTGGACCATTGGACCGTCCTGGACCTGGACCATAAAAGAATTGGCGAAGTTTCGATCCGTCCTGGACCATTATCAAGTCTTGTAATCATTCAGGAAAGACCAAATCATCATCAATTTTTATGTTGTTAGACCTGTCGATTGGGTGTCTAATTTTCAGCCATGTTATTGTGACATTGTCTAAATGCAATCATCAAAAATCTCTATTAATTCAAAAACTTAACCTGCCCAGAGAATAACTGAACATATTTTATGCCAAATAATGTGTTTATATGGACTACATTCATTCTAGGATATTTTAGGTAAGGCCTTGGATGCATGAACAAAGACTAGGACAGAAGACTGTATTTTTCACTGATTTACTTTGTTTCAATTTTAAAAGTAAGAAGTGAATTTATCTACATACAACTCACCATGTTTAATTTGTGTATATACCAGTATGCCACTCAGTCATCACATGTACAACAGTAACTTTTGGAGGATGGCTTACATCATATCTGCCTAGCATGGTATTCATTTTCTACCATAAACTTTAAAATCTTCACCACTTTATTACCATTCATTTCTTCAACATGACCAAACAACCTCAAGCTTTTCTCAATCTTATGATTTACTGACTTCTACCACTGCACATCTTGCTAGGAATTCATCAATCCTTACTTTATCCTCTTAACACCAGAAATGCATCTCAGATTGTCCAATTCTACTACACTAACTTATGTTAATGCCCTAGTCACACCAGGGTGACAGCTTCTCCTGCCGTATCAACCTACCATGGCTTTGCGCCCTGGTGAGGCCACTCCAGACCGACAACCAGAGTGCAACTCCATAGTCTCCCGAGACTGGTGGCTGCCTACTACTATTAGTCACACCAGCACCTATCATCCACAGAAATAGTAAATCTCTCATATCCAAGAACAGGATGCCTGTAATTAGGCTTATTGAGGTTCCCCCTACCCCTAGGCCAACTACTGACAACCTCCTGGGTGCAACCCACAACAGTTGCCTAAACTCCCAGGGTACTTATTTACTGCTAAGTGAACGGAGGCATTAGGTGGCAGCAAATGTGCCCAACCTTCTCTGTCCTGCCCATGAACTGAACCTGGATCCTTTGAGTATGAGCCGAGGCTGTTGGCCACTAACCTGCACGACTCCAGCCACACATTAATTCATACTGATTTACGCTGTCTCAAATTCTAAACAAATTCCTCTTGTCAGTTACAGAGGCCAGGCAATTTAAACCGACTGAAAAATTCTAGAAATTCTCCAGTTTCTCCTATTCCATATGCTGTTTAATTCTTTGTCCACATTTACTCTTGGTAAAATCCTTGTATATTTATATTAAAAGTTTTTCACTTACACAATATGGTCTGAGACTCAAAATGCCTACAGAAATGTACCTCGTCAATTATTTAGACAGGCTAATATACGCAAAACATTCTGAATACTCAATAATTTTGGTACACTTTTGAGAATGTATTTTTCATACAGTACTGTACTCACTATAGAGCTTCAAATAAGCTTATTTCATCTATAACTGTACTTGCTAAGCTTGCTCAACAACTAAATCCAAGGCCAATTTCTCCAGCTGTCTATTCTCTGTAATGGATACACTGTATGCAGTACCAGTATAGCTTTAAACTCAAATATGTGATTACAAATTATGTGATTAATAGAGTTAAAAATAATCCATTTAACTCTCGAAATGTAGTCATCATTTTTTTATCTCCTAGGCCACTGCAGTTATCATTTGCTAATTTTCGTTATTTTTGCTCAGTTTTTATATCAATGTCAACATTGTAACACTGTATTTCATTTTTATTGATGCAATGGATTTAACCAAGATATAAACACATTTTGCATTCGATTTGTAATTGCTTACTTTGTGACGAGGTTATCATGTACTCTACTAGGGGCCTCTGGTTTTCATCAAATACGATTTCGTGTTTAATGCCAATACTGTATATGAATCCATGCCTGGACGACACACACAGCCAGAATAACGGCATAAAAGTGGGATGCAAGACACCTCCTTCGAGCTGTACCAGGAACAAGTTTACAAGCAATTTAGGTGTACACATTGCATTACATTTTAGGCCTATGTACAGTACTCGTTCTTTTTGTCCATTATGTGTAACGTACACAAATCAAGTCATAAAGTTTGAAAAGTGTAGCGTTTGCATGAATAAGTGAAGCAGTAAACACAAAAGCCATTAAAGTTTAACATTTTTTCCTCTCATATGAAACTAATGTATCGGCAATTTGTGTGCAATTTCAATTGATAGTACCTCCCCCCCCCCCCTATTCCCACTTGAATTCCTCCTCTAGCTCATGAAATTACAAGACTTATTTTTCTTTGTATTTGCGTACAAATATATCATCCTATGCTATTAAATATATTCTGCACACAGGAGAGGTAAAAATTTTGATAATGAGTCACATTCTGAGGATTAACAGAAAGAAAAAGAGTCAACTGCACTTCAAATACCTACTTTTATAAAGTTTATTGAAATTAAATCCATTGTCAGCCAAGAATTTGAGACTACTATTGTCATAGTAGAGAATTTCTCCAGTTTTCCCAAGAAGGTAGAAGCAGAACGTCGCATGGGAATACCTGAAATCAGTCACCATTAGTATGTTGCAGGAGAAGCGGATACAATCTTTAGATCTTGAGATGATTTAGGGGCTTTTTTTTTTTTTTTTTTTTTTTTTTTTTTTTTTTTTTTTTTTTTTTTTTTTTAGTGTCCCCGCGGCCCGGTCCTCGACCAGGCCGCCTCCCCCCCCCCCAGGAAGCAGCCCGTGACAGCTGACTAACACCCAGGTACCTATTTTACTGCTAGGTATCAGGGGCATAGGGTGAAAGAAACTCTGCCCACTGTTTCTCGCCGGCACCTGGGATCGAACCCAGGACCACAAGTCCAGCGTGCTGTCCGCTCGGCCGACCGGCTCCCTATACAGTACTCTGATCGACTCCGACCGGCACAATACAGTACATGTAATCTAAGCATACAGAATGCTTTCAAAACATCTAAGAAAGTGAGCAGACTCACTTTCTGATATGCATAAGGTGGTACAGTATTCAAAAAGAGTGGGATGGGAGCAGAGGGATGGAAGAGGAGGGACAGGAAGGTAGAGATTACATCCCAGTGTAACTGTTGGTGTAAGGAATTGTCAGGTCTCACTAATCATCTACTACATAATGTGTGTGTGTGTGTGTGTGTGTGTGTGTGTAGGTTATCTTGAGGTTATCCTGAGATGATTTCGGGGCTTTAGTGTCCCCGCGGCCCGGTCCTAGACCAGGCCTCCACCCCCAGGAAGCAGCCCGTGACAGCTGACTAACTCCCAGGTACCTATTTACTGCTAGGTAACAGGGGCATTCAGGGTGAAAGAAACTTTGCCCATTTGTTTCTGCCTCGTGCGGGAATCGAACCCGCGCCACAGAATTACGAGTCCTGCGCGCTATCCACCAGGCTACGAGGCCCCCATAACAGGTATTTTTGTACAGGTATTTATGTAAATTGTCACCATATGGCTGTAAGATTGAAAATATATATATGGCTATCTTTACAACAGAAATTGCAAAGTACTGTAATTCAGTAACGCAAATATTGACACTGACCAAAAGGCAATCAAAATATTGTCAATGCAAATCTGAAAACATAACATTATGGAATGATTCCAGGACAGTGTACTTTCCCTCTCAAACTGACATTCACTCCAGACTCTCTTGCAGCAAGCAATGTTATCCTGCAACCAAAATTGGTTATTTTCTATCAAGCATTATTATGTTTTGTTAAGTTGGTGAAGAAGATGCATAGAACAGAGAAGGATAAATGGAGGGAAATTAGAGAACTAATAAGTTAAGAGATGGACTCCTGGTATACAGTGGGTCCCCCCTCACTTACCAACATACAATTGTGCTAACCCTGGAAACACAAACCGAAACTGTCTCTATTTTCCGCTTGTTACAACTTGTAATAAAGTTGTTACATCTTGGCTTAACGTGTTTATGACATATTAGAACGTTACAACTTGCTATATTGGTTGTTATAACTGGTTAGGAGGTGTTAAATCTTGTTCGAACGTTATACCAACGTCGTAGTTTCGGTGTGTGTTTGGCGGGAACAGCCTTAAAACTCTCATTCTAGTCCCATGTCCAATTATACAAGCACAGTCTACAGTCAACACATGATAAAGTATTTATATTTTGGCCATAATCAGTAAATATACACAATGCCTGGTGCCATAATACTAGCCTAAATGTTAAATGTTTATGCTGAATACAAAACTTAATTATTTTGTAATAACTTATACTCACGCTGACATCTCTCTTATATACCGAAATGTTGTTACTCCAAATTGAATCATTCCAAAACTCTGTGCAGCATCTCTGGTCTTAGCATATCTGAAGAAAAAAAGAAACAGTATAATATATACTGTATATATACTTAAATTTATAGATAATAAATCTAAATACTGGTTTGGAAACAGGGTTGTTGATTTATAAAACAAATTCATAGTCAGTACAGTATATGAAGAACTTCAGGTGGATATAAATAGGAGCTTCCTTATTTGGGGCCAACAGGCCTTGTGCTTTTTTTTCTTTCTTTTATTCTTATATTCTTACAGTAATTCAACATAATGTACTTTTATATATGAGATACTGCACTTTAAAATATAAACCATGTTCAAATTAATTACTGTGCTGTTGTGGAAAAACACAAATATCCTGCAAAAGCACCTATTATCCTAATATTAGGAAATCTTATCAACAATATCATACATGGTAATCCTTACTTCTTACTAAAACATTCCAGCCATCAACAATTAACACAGTAGTACTGTACTAGGACTACAGAAGAACAAAATCTAGTGCTGGTTACAATTTTAGTCAACATAACATGCATCACAACGCCCTAAATCCCAAAATATGAATGGATATGAAAATAATGTGCGGTAATGGGTAGTGTACATTGCATTAAAGAAAAAATTAGTAATTACAACAATTTAAAACTGTTCCATATTTTGTTCCTCTAATAATGACTATTTGTAATGGATTCTTGTCCAGTAAAGACTGCACTGGTGTGAATGCTGCAAAGCATAAGCAAATTTCACTTGCAATAAGCCTCCCCCATATATACTCCATGCAACTACCTTGCCTAACCAAGTAAATATGTAATACTTTAATACTTTTAACCTTCACTTTTGACTTGAGTATACATATACTGTACAAGGAAAATGTTTGGTGCCCTTTTGTTCTTAACTTATCGGGTTAATTAGATTTTTCTTGCCAGAGGTGGAGGCAGTTTAATCAGAGTTCCCTAATCAGGGATCCAATGTATTTTTATTTGGTTGATACTTTCAGCCCAGCTTCTGTTAGGGTACGCCTGTTGGTCTTCTCATGCGTCTGACAAGACCCTGGTTTTTCCCTGGGATATTCTGTACAAGTTGGTGGGCCCTCAAGGGTTGTGGAGTGACCTGAGGTGGGTCCAGGGGTGCCCCTCAACCCTTCATGGTCTCTTGTGCTTAGTTCTACCCACACAGCTTGAGGTTATCTTGAGATGATTTCGGGGCTTAGCATCCCCTCGGCCCGGTTCTCGACCAGGTTTCCTTTTTATTACACATCCCCAGGAAACAGCCCGTAGCAGCTGTCTAACTCCCAAGACCCTATTTATTGCTAGGTAAACAGGTGCATTAAGGTGAAAGAAACTCTGCCCATTTGTTTCTGCCTCCACTGGGGATCGAATCCGGAACCAAAGGGCTACGAATCCCGAGCACTGTCCACTCACCAGGCCCCTTATATATGTCACACAGTGACATATTCTGTACAAAGAATAGAGAGATCAAATCATATGGCTGGGAAGGCTATATCAGTCCATAATTACTGAACTATGTCTTCATTCTACTCTTTACATTTTTAGTACAATAAAGTAAATAATATATAAAACTAAACAACCCATTCTCCTGTTTAAATAGTAGTTTTTGTAACTATGTGCACCACAGTACAAAGATTGCCGTTCTAAGCAATTAGATAGTAGAAATTTGATCGACTTGAGAATGGTCCAGGACGGACCGAAACGTCGTCGTCTCTTCAATTTCTAGTGTGTGGTCTGGTCATCTTAGATAGTAGAACTTTGTACTATTCACTTTATAGTCGGAAAAAATTGAACCTAAAAAACAAACTTAAATATTCCTAGGCCTAGTATAGCACACATATGTACTATAATAGGCTTCAGATATTGTGTATTAGGCCTAGGGAGGTTAGGTTAGGTTAGTTTGTCTTTGCATCATAAGTAAAAAAAAAATTTCCAGTTTGTCCAACTCAATAGTGCCAATTTCTACTTTCTAATTTTGTTGTATGTCATTATGTATACTATGGTCCTCTTCCTTACTATAAGTACAACCAAAACAGGAGGATGGACTGAACTAAACCATTTATTGAGTAGAGTGCTATACAATAATATTTGCTACAGCATGAAAAAAATTTATCACAATTTTTAAAGTATATAAGTGCTACTACCAACCACATTAAAATTTCATGTAAATTCTGGTACCCCTACCTTTTATTTAATTGTAACAGTAAATCTCTTATGGATTTTTATATATATATATATATTAATATTACATAAACATATTAATATGCAGGCGATGAGTCACAATAACATGGCTAAAGTAAGTTGACCAGACCACACACTAGAAGGTGAAGGGACGACGACGTTTCGGTCTGTCCTGGATCATTCTCAAGTTGATTGTGTTCTCACAATCCTCACAATCGATTTGAGAATGGTCCAGGACGGACCGAAACGTCGTCGTCCCTCCACCTTCTAGTGTGTGGTCTGGTCAACTATACGTATTAATATTTTGATATTCAAATAAAATATTTATTTAGATAGTAAATGTAAAACATTCTCTTGAATGATTTACATACTTCAATGTAAACCATATATTGAATGGTACGGCTCATTTGAAGATGTAAAAAGTAAGATTAATACAAGTGTACAATACAAATTGTATAAAACCATAAATCCACAAAACTTAATGGATTTTCTTTGA
The DNA here is from genome assembly GCF_040958095.1 of Procambarus clarkii. Classification (NCBI taxonomy): domain Eukaryota; kingdom Metazoa; phylum Arthropoda; class Malacostraca; order Decapoda; family Cambaridae; genus Procambarus; species Procambarus clarkii. The sequence goes on along the minus strand of NC_091234.1, from coordinate 19,551,048 downwards.
ATAATACTTGCATTCCTTTCACATTGGCACATCTGTTCATAAAAGACTTTTTAAATACTAAGACTACAGTATACACACAAGTGATGGGTAAAAAGGTAAATGCATCCAAACCAAGTTACACAAAAGCAATGATGATAACCCAGCACCCAGCTTCAAATAATTAGCTAGCATACATGCAGACAAACAGTGCATACAGGCGATGAGTCACAATAACGTGGCTAAAGTATGATGACCAGACCACACACTAGAATGTGAAGGGACAACGACGTTTCGGTCCGTCGTGGACCATTCTCAAGTCGATCGACTTGAGAATGATCCAGGACAGACCGAAACGTCGTCGTCCCTTCACATTCTAGTGTGTGGTCTGGTCATCAGTGCATACAGTCCCAGTATTCAAACCTCTCCTCTGGAGTATCGAGTTCACAGTATCTCGAGGTTTCATTGTGACGCAACCCAGTGAATTCGGCATCAATGGCCACAAAATCTGCCTTGCCAATTACTCGAAGAATACTTGGGAGGACTGCTTTAAAATCTGTAAACAAAAAAAGAGAGGGCAAAAACTTTAAGAGTTTTCTTAGTACAGAACAAGTATACACTATTCTGCATAACAATGTAAATGTTAAATATATACAGCCCTGTAAGAATGTATGGGAGTGCATTTTAGCTTTGAAAATAAAAAGTTGGTCTAACCTTTATTGCATTTTTGAGAATTTGACCAAGCAATTCCAGAAATGATAGTGCAGCTTAAACAATAATTTAACCTTCACTCAACATATTTTATAAATTAGTACAGTATTTGATAAACTAGATTAGTATAAACTGTCAATCCAGCTCGGCTGAACCTCGCCTAACTTTAGCTAATAAAACACCACAACTATGCGTGCACACACACACACAGCCCAGATGGAGTTTGACTATGGGTTCTAAGAGAATGTGCACCTGAGCTCAGCATTCCACTTCAACTGATATTTCAGGCATCCCTGTGTACAGGAGTCCTAGCAGATGTGTGGAAAAAGGCTAACATAGTTCCAATCCACAAAAGTGGCAGCAGGGAAGACCCCCTAAATTATAGATCTGTATAGGATGGAGAAATACTAAAGAAATTTTTTGCGTTTTTTGGTAGACTAAAGCTAGAATATGCAGCGGTTGTATGGTGCCCATATCTTAAGAAGCACATCAACAAACTGGAAAAAATGCAAAGACATGCCACTAAGTGGTTCTCAGAACTGAAGGACAAGAGCTACGAGGAGAGGTTAGAGGCATTAAAAATGCCAAAACTAGAAGATAAAAGAAAAAGAGGCAATATGATCACTACATACAAAATAGAAACAGGAATCAATAAAATTGATAGAGAAGAATTCCCGAGACCTGGAACTTCAAGAACAAGAGGTCAGAGATTTAAACTAACTAAACAAAGCTGGCGAAGAAATATAAGAAAATTCACTTTCGCAAACAGAGTGGTAGATGGTTGGAACAAGTTAGGTGAGAAGATGGTAGAGGCCAAGACCGTCAGAAGTTTCAAAACGTTATATGACAAAGAGTGCTGGGAAGACGGGACACCATGAGTGTAGCTCTCATCCTCTAACTACACTTAGGTAATTACTTAAGTACTGTACTGTAATTACACACGTAGGGACCTGGTGGCCGAGTGGACAGCGCTCGGGACTTGTAATCCTATCGCCCGGGATTAATCCCCGGTGATGGCAGAAACAAATGGGCAGAGTTTTGTTCACCCTGATGCCCCTGTTACCTAGCAGTAAATAAGTTAGTTAGACAACTGTTATGGGCTGCTTCCTGGGGAGGGGGGGGGGGGGGATATTGTTAACCCTTAAACTGTTCAGCATAAGGGGCCAGGGAAGTGAAAAATATTCAAATTATGTCAAAATTACTTAAAAATGTTAAACAAATCTCCAACTTATTGGCTTCAGCGTCGTGAAACGTTCATCAAAATATTTTCAGAAATTGATTTTAGACGAATATTTAAAAAAAAAAAGGTTTTGTTGATAAGAACAGTTCCTATTAACTGGAACTGATGGATAATGCAATAATAAAGAGATGCAAGCATCTGTCCGACACACAAAGAAGAAGAATAGTAGTAAGAAGTGTCCACATAGTGGATATGCAGCTGGTGCCTTTATAGCATTGGTGAGTAATACATTATAACACAAATAATAATGAGTAAAGTATGTTATTATGCTCTATTTTTTTTATATATCATATAAATATACTGGCCAGTGTTATTATCAGTTACTTTCAACAATATCCCCAAAAAAATTTCAAGGGAATTTTTTTTTTAGGTTTTTAGTTTTTTCCTCCTTTGTTTATTATTTGAATTTGTTGTAACCTTTACATCCTGGAGAGTGCATACCCGTCCCTATGTGAAGACAGAATTAAACTCGTCAACAAATAAATCAGACAACTCTCAGAACTTGGGACTTTGAATGTTTTGACTGATTTTTTCACAGATTTCAAACTCTATTTTCCTTGTTTCTTTAGGTTGTTTTGATGATTAGGGACCAGATTTTTTACTTATATAAAGTATACCCTAAATATATCCCCTAAATCATTATAATTATTATAATTATCCCAATAGTTTGTTCTTTGGGGGGTTATTTTTTCTTGAACTCATTTCAACACATATTGACCTACAACTTTCACATATTCGAGTACGAATGCCAAACAATATTTGTTAAAACATATAAGTAAATTCATGAATTAGACCTGCCTTATTCATTGTCAATAACTTCAACTTCAATTATATCTATAACTAGAATTTGAACTTACTTCAGTATCCAAAAATCTAGTTTCTGACAGATTCTCATCATTTTTACATATAATGTGCACAGCTGTCTGTTCTACAATCTCTATAGAATTGATTTTTCATAAACTCGAAACGTTTGGCATTATAACTTTTTGTTGTCTAAATTTGCGCATATTTCAAATGCCATCGTGACAATTTTTTTTTTACTGTAAGCTATACTGAAAACCTATAATCTAAATATATGAAAATGAAGATCATATGCTATTCTGAGAGCATAATAACACCAAATGAACTATTGGTGATATTTTATATTTTTGCAGCTGATTTCAAAATCTGAAGTTTTCAATATTCAATTTCATAATTATTTTTTATTTTCTTGTTTTTCAAATTATGCTGGTATCATTTACAAAAAATTGGAGCATTTGCCTAGTAGATTATGCACAAAACATTTGAAAGAGTTTCAGAAAATTTAAAAAATCGAACTCAATGTGACATTGAGTTCGAATTCAATCGAACTTCATATGACATTTTGCACAGTTTAGTGGTTAAACATCATTCATGTTTAACAAATTTGCTATCATTTTATTCCAGCATAGTTGAGGCAGTTGATAGTGGTAAGGTTTGTGATGTTGTGTATCTTGACTTTAGCAAAGCTTTTGATATAGTGTTTTGATACAGGAAAATAATGTAAGTGGAATGCCTCAAGGCTCTGTCCTGGGACCTCTGTTATTCATTATATATATAAATGATTTAGATTCAGGTTTGAGCAGCAATATTTGCAAATTTGCCATCGATACAAAACTCGGGAGGGTAATAAATACGGAAAAAGATTCTCTATCACTTCAAGACGATCTAAATAGAGTTTTGAAATGGTCAAAAGATTGGCAGATGCAGTTTAATGCTAACAAATTTAAGATTTTAAGGCTAGGTAATGACAATAATGTTACAAGAGAAGAGCTAAATAGAGTTGAGATTGCGAAGTCGGATTTCTAAAGGAATCTGGGAGTAATGATTAAGAATTTAAACCAAAAAATCAATGCATAAATGTTCATAAAAAGGCAACAGTAAAGATTTCTGATGCGTACATTACAATTGTAGATAAAGCACTGAGTTGTAAGATTACCGTCTCGGTAGCAGTATAATTAGCCACGATTAATTGTCGATTTCCATTCACATGAAATTTCAGAATAAAAATCTTCAATAATAATAATCACCTAAAATAACAAATACTTCTACCACTGTGAAACCCTAACACATGCGCATTTAGTTAATATCCTGTCGCATTTTTTTTACATGGAAGGCAATCAAGATAGGGGGTAATTAGCCCAAGATCTCAACTTCTTGGCTGAATTACTCCGGTTTCTTAGCTTCTCTGGCCACCGGCCATACACACGATCTTCCCCCACATACTTACTTTCCTTTGTGACATCCATGGTGGCTGGGTGTCCCGGGATCTGGAGTAAATAGCACCAGCACCACCACAATCACTGCCTCTCAACTATCACTTTTGGATCTTGTGTTTTGATACAGAGACGCTCTTGCCGGAGCCTCGCGCGCTTGATCAGCGTCTTTACGCTCAATAATAGCGCTAATTGCTTCTTTTTCATTACATGAAGGTTTATTGGTTTAAAATATATTTAGATTAATATCGGTCCATGAGAGTAGACTCAACCAAATTTATTTTAGTTGAAGATATAACGAATTATATATTTTCAATGTTCTCTTTGATAACGAAAAATATTGCTAGTTATAGCGCTATTATTTAGAACTATTAATTTGTTAAGCTAACAACGAAAGCACATGTCTTCTGTTCCTTTAAATTCAAAAATTTGTTTACACAAATATAAAATATAAGACAAATGAAGGGTATAGAGTAGTAATCAATGAACTAAACGTAGACAGGAGTTGTTTACCTGTGTTTTACCAGCATGAGTCTGTCTCCCATGTGGCCCCTGGGGAGGGGACGGTGGGACCCGTGCCGTCCACGGTATATCCTGTCACTCCATGCCTTGTGCTGGCAGGGTAAGTCAACTACGGGCTCACCATAGCCCGTGCTACTTGTCCCGCTCCTGTGCCAGGTAAGTTACGGGCTCACCATAGCCCGTGCTACACGCTTAATGGTTTTTAATTTTGGGACGGTTATTACAAACCACTACACCACCTTTCCCATTAACCAGCAAGTGTACTTTACTCCTAAACACAATTCACGCCTAAATTCAACTCTCTAGTGGGCTGTTACCGAGCAGTAAAATAGGTACCTGGGAGTTAGTCAGCTGTCACGGGCTGCTTCCTGGGGGTGGAGGCGTGGTCGAGGACCGGGCCGCGGGGACACTAAAAGCCCCGAAATCATCTCAAGATAACCTCTATACATCGAATTTTTTAAGCTTTTCAGATACGATTTGTGAGCGATGCTAGTTCTCCAGGCCTACCAATTAACATTGGCGTTCCATTGTGCAGTATACTTAGTCATCTCATTTGTCTCATTTATATAAATGACCTTCCAAATGTTCCACACAACAGTTTAGTGTAGTTAATTTATCATGCACCCCATACCCCTCTTGTGGGCGGCAGTGGAAAGGGTTACAGAGGCACATAATGGGCTCAGGGACTGAACCCCACAATTCATTTAGCTAAGCATGTTACAATCTTGATGAGCTAGTTACAAAATTCAATATAAGTCGTCACATCAACAATGGGTTCAGGATCGACCACAAGTACAGTTTCTAAATTAAGCAACTGACATATGTGGAGAGCCTAGTGTCACAATTGATATATTTGTCCTGCACACCGCCCCCCATCCAGTGGGCAGCGGTGGATAGGTTACAATCACTCAGTTACTACCTACAGTTAGCAAACTGGGGATATTTGGTCAAGCACATCTGAAGCCAATTCTATTTGCTAATGATATAATCTTCATTTTCTCCAATGACAGTGAATACTGAACAAAAAAAAAAACTTAACACTGATCCTTCTATATTTTGTTTGGTAATAAATTCACAGATCAAATTAACCTAAGAACTAACAATATCCAAATTAGTAACAACTTACTTACCTTCTCATTCATAACAAGTTGAATTTTGTTGCTAACTAAATACAGTGTAGCAAAAAAAAAAAACCAGTTGGCATTTATTAAAAAATCAGATACATGTGTCTCGCCTTGTCTTATTATTATTATTAAGAAGTTTAGGTATCCAAAACCCCTTGAATAGGCGCCTGACAGCTAAGCGGACAGCGCTCGGGATTCGTAATCCTGAGGTTCCGGGTTCGATCCCCGGTGGAGGCGGAAACAAATGGCCAGTTTTTTCACTCTGATGCCCGTGTTTACCTAGCAGTAAATAGGTACCTGGGAGTTAGACAGCTGCTACGGGCTGCTTCCTGGCGGTGTGTAAAAAAAATGAATGAGGCCTGGTCGAGGACCGGGCCGCGAGGACGCTAAGCCTCGAAATCATTTCAAGATAACCTCAAGATTACATAGCAATGGAATGCTACCCGATTTATATATTTAAGATTATAATGTAGATCAAAAACTAGCTTTAAGTTCATCTAATATCCTCATCTCACTGGATGGTTTGTCATACATAGAATCAGGAGAGAACATGAAATGCGAGGCTGCATCAGCCAGGCTGATGCGAGGCTGTACCAGCACTCTGGTACAACACAAGAATATCTTCCAATACTCGTGAGTGTATGAAGTAGTTCCAGAGCTCAAAGGATTTTTTTTTTTGAGAATATGTACAAGAGTTGTTACATTCTTGTAGAGCCACTAGTACGCGTAGCGTTTCGAGTAGGTCCCTGGAATACGATCCCCGCCGCGAAGAATCGTTGTTACAACTAAGTACACATTTTACTGTTGCGTTAAACAGAGGCTACAGTTAAGGATTTGCGCCCAGTAAATCCTCCCGTATCCTGGCCAGGATACGAACCCATGACAAAGCGCTCGCGGAACGCCAGGCGAGTGTCTTACCACTACACCACGGAGACTGGTCTTCGTACCATTTGGCCTGAAATCATTGATAACAGGGCAATCACAGATAGTGTTGGAGAGTATTCAAGTTCAAGTTCAAGTATGTTTATTGAGACAAGAAAGAAAAACATCTCAAAGGGATAGAGTAGCTTAGGCTATTTGTACCCTCCTGGAGAGTATTTACCTGAGGGGCCACTAATACTAATGGTCTTGATGAGGACAAGAAGCCGGCAGCTTGTCAAAGATCCCCCCCCCATTTGCTCTGATGATCTTTTCCAGCTGTATTTTAAAACCCAGCAAAATTTTGGCGTTTTCCGGCTTCGGCGGGTAGGCGGTTCCACGGGTTTACAACCCCTATGGGTGAAAAAGCATCTCCTGTTTTCTGTCCTACATTGTGATTTGTTGAAATCTCATATAATCTGAAATCTCCTGTTGTGTAAGGTCTCCTGTACACTAGTTGCATAGTGCTCCTGGCAGTATGGGTTCACTTCTGGGGTGTGGAGTTTTCAGTTGCATATATGCCTGGGGACCATTCAGGCTTATTCGCATTTGTGTTGCTCACGTGGCCCCACAAAGTGAGGTGATTCTATAAAAATAACTATGCCCAAGATTACCATCAAAGTGCCGTTGGGATGATGGGCAAATAGCCTCGGCTACCATCATCTTTTGTATGGTCACTGATGGTCGAGTGGTTAAGGTCTCCAGGAAATACCTGGAGCATCTACATAAGCATCCCCCAACAAAAGAAGAAATCAATCTCTCACCTTATACGGCGTCTTACATGCCAATAAGCACTCAAGCGCTTCCCTGATACAATAATGTTTCCAAAATGATTCTCTGTTCTGCTCCTAGAGGCTCATTACCAATGCATATTTCTGGGTTCTCCAAAATCAGGAAAGACACTTCTGCAATTCTCCCAAATCTGCTGCTTGAGATTATCTTGAGATTATCTGCACAGCGAAGTCCTGCTCCAACATCAGTGACGTTTCTCCACTGGTTCCACGAAGAAACGTGTAGCTCCCCTACACTGCTCGAAGTTCCTCCATTAACTTCTTCTCCAGCCTCGAAGTTCCTCCATTATCTTCTCCGGTCTCGAAGTTCCTTCATTAACTTCTTCTCCAGCCTCGAAATTCCTCCATTATCTTCTCCGGTCTCGAAGTTCCTTCATTAACTTCTTCTCCAACCTCGAAGTTCCTCCATTAACTTCTCCAACCTCGAAGTTCCTCCATTAACTTCTCCAACCTCGAAGTTCCTCCATTAACTTCTCCAACCTCGAAGTTCCTCCATTAACTTCTCCAACCTCGAAGTTCCTCCATTAACTTCTCCAACCTCGAAGTTCCTCCATTAACTTCTTCTCCAACCTCGAAGTTCCTCCATTAACTTCTTCTCCAACCTCGAAGTTCCTCCATTAACTTCTCCAACCTCGAAGTTCCTCCATTAACTTCTTCTCCAACCTCGAAGTTCCTCCATTAACTTCTCCGGTCTCGAAGTTCCTCCATTAACTTCTCCAACCTCGAAGTTCCTCCATTAACTTCTTCTCCAACCTCGAAGTTCCTCCATTAACTTCTCCAACCTCGAAGTTCCTCCATTATCTTCTTCCCAGACAAAGTTGCAATTCCATTACCCTGCCACTAAACATATTTTCCTAACAAAACGTAAGTAATGAACCTATTTCCTAGCATTACATCTCGCCCTCCGATGCCGCACCGCACCTTACCTTGAGGTTACCTTGAGGTGCTTCCGGGGCTTAGCGTCCCCGCGGTCCGGTCGTCGACCAGGCCTCCTGGTTGCCGGACTGATCAACCAGGCTGTTGGACGCGGCTGCTCGCAGCCTGACGTATGAGTCACAGCCTGGTTGATCAGGTATCCTTTGGAGGTGCCTGTCCAGTTCTCTCTAAGCACCGTCTAACTGTGGTGGGTATTCCCCCATCCTGGACGAGTCCAAGCTGGAGACATGTCTTGACATGTCCTGGGACCTTCCTCCGCGCCGCGACGCTGGGAGGCCTCCGAGGGGGGGATAGAAATAGCCTAAGCTACTCTATCCCTTTGAGATGTATTTCTTTCCTGTCTCAATAAACATACTTGAACCCCTCCGCTCCTCACTCCTCAGTCGCCCCTTGACCTCCATCGAGAGTGGACGTATCACTACTCCCTCCAGCATGTCCTCTTAACTCCAATTCCCTATTTAATCTCAATGGCTGTAAATCGTTAAATAATAAACTACATGAAAAGCAGAAAAACTTCTGTCCCATAATAACCTAGAAAGTGTAAAATTTAGGTTACCAGCAGTAACAACTCACTGTAAACATGAAAGGAAAACCCCAAAGGAGGAGATATTACACATGAGACGTGTGTAATACATTGCATTGTGGATTATGCTGCACCTCTGCTTGCTTTGATGCCTGAAAGAGAGCTTGGAGGGCTTACAAATTTACAGAACGAAGCCTTGAGGATAATCTTTGGGTGCCCTCGTACCACAAAGATACTTATCGTGAGAAAGGAACTTAATTAATATTCCGAGCGTTGTTGATCGTGTTACTGAAATTAACTGTCAAATTGGTATAAAAATGCTTAGGCTAACTCATCCTAACCTTTGCACAGAAGCCCTCCAGAATTTCTTTATTGAAGGTCAGCATTGTTCCAAATGGATAGCTAAAATTGGAAATGAACTCAAAATGTTTCAGATTTATAATTTGTACCAAGAGAGCAAAGAGTAAAATCTCTTTGTGTATGTACCTTTGCCTAAATAAAAATTATTATTATTATTATTATTATTATTATAGAGACAAGAACGGCACTTCACCGTGGGAGATTATACCCTTTCTAATTTTAATCCCTCCCTGTCAACCCAAAAAGCAAATTAGAGAACAGCCTAAGCTTCGTCTTGAGGCAAAACTCAACACCTTAAGCCATAGTGATGCTCTGTCCACAGAGCATTCTCTCTCTCAAATCATATACAGTGACGACTTGTATTGAATTTTGTAACTATAGCTCATCAAGATTGTAACTAGCTTAGCTAAATGAATTGTGGGGTTCAGTCCCTGAGCCCATTATAAGTCTAACCCTTTCCACTATCGCTCACAAGATGGGTATGGGGTGCATAATAAATGAACTAAACTGATGGGCTTGAGGTAATTTGTAGTGAATGAACACCATGCACAGATACCGTATGTAAAATAAGGATGTATTAGCGTGTAGTATAATGAAAGAGCAGATTCAATTTCTTTATTATGCACCCCATACCCATCCCGTGGGCGGTGTGAGGAACCTATCTGATTTTTGGGTATACCAACCGTTTTTCAGACTTTTATGGCTGTTACATGTGGGTGCTGAAGTTCATGTCTATGTATAGGCCAAGGAACTTTTCCTCCTTTTTATTGCTAATGTTAATATTGTCTATCTGAAGTTGAATTTGACTTGATTTACTACCAAATAAAATGTAGTAGGTCTTTTCTATATTTAGTGCGAGTTTGTTGGTTGACATTCATTAGTAGACTTTAATTAATTATTTACAAAATTTAGTATGCGAGAGTTGGAGTCAGAATAGATGAAAATATTATCTTCAGCACACAGTATAGGGTTAAGAATGTTAGAAACATTTGGCAAATCATTGATATATACAAGAAAAAGAAAGAGGTCCCAAGATGCTGCCCTTGTGGCACTCCTACAGTTAATGGTTGAGGGGGAGAGGTTATGTTATTGATGGCTACATGTTGGTGTCACCGAGATACAAACGAATACAGCTCATAACAAGGCCTCTGATACCATTGTGGTGAAATCTCAGTCTCCGTGGTGTAGTGGTAAGACACTCGCCTGGCGTTCCGCGAGCGCTATGTCATGGGTTCGTATCCTGGCCGGGGAGGATTTACTGGGCGCAATTCCTTAACTGTAGCCTCTGTTTAACGCAACAGTAAAATGTGTACTTGGATGAAAAAACGATTCTTCGCGGCAGGGGATCGTATTCCAGGGACCATAGGATTAAGGACCTGCCCGAAACGCTACGCGTACTAGTGGCTCTACAAGAATGTAACAACTCTTGTGTATATATCTCAAAAAAAAAAAAAAAAAAAATTTAAGGAAGAGATAGCTATGGTTTGCAGTATCAAAGGCTTTTCTTAGGTCAATGAAGAGTATCAAAGGCCTTTCTTAGGTCAATGAAGAGGCCAATTGAGAAACTAATTTGTGTCAAGGGTTTTGTAAATTATATCAAGCAGACTAATAATGGCATCATTGGTAATCTTTTGGGAACGGAAGTCAAGCTGGCAGGAACTCAATACGTAGAGGCTTACTATCCTGGAATGTAGTAGATTGGGGAAGGAATCATGCCTGGTTAGTGCGCGGGGTTGACGGCGCAGAGCATTCCCAGTAACAATGGTGCAGTTGTCATAACGCGAGATGGAGCCATTCCGGGTGACTGTCACCCTTGGGGGCTCGGCCCTGCCACCGAGGTGGGAGGGAAGCAGAGCTGAGCGACTGACAGCAGCAGCTCGGTTTGGGCCCAACGTAGCGGGACTAGAGCCCGTCCTTCAATCACGGTTCCACTAAAGTGACGAGAGGGTCAGATGTTTGCGTAGAATGAACAAGGATAAAATTTAATCCAACGATTACGCCCCCCCCCCCCCCCCCCCCCCGACCATGACGCCTCAATTAGGAGATAGGGAACGAGACAACTCAGCCTCCCAGGGGTTGAATATACACCGCGCAATCGTCACCTTAAGAATGTCAGTCCGTAGAGATCGGGCTGTCAACGAAGATAGGATGTGACAAGCCCCCACCCTCACTCAGCCACGTCAGGTACCAGCAGTGTTTTATAGGAGTGCGCCTTCTCAACTCTCCCGGCGTCAACACCAAATACAATGGAATGAATATTCAACAACGGAATCAAGTCTATAGGAATAGCCAGAAAGAAGTGGAGATAAACAAATAATAATTTGGTAACAGTAAATACTTCTGCAGGATAAGACAATAGGGTGGAAAGTGAAGATGTGTGGGGGAAGGGAGGCAAATTAATTTTGTAAGGGGCATGATGAGTGCCGTTGTCTCTCCTGGCAGAGAAACCAGAGTTTAGCTGCAGTTTATATAAGCCACTTTTGACCGATAAAGAAATGTATCATATCGTAGTTGCCATTTACAGACAGTTAAATTCACCACAAACTCTCTAAACACTAACGGTTGGGGGGGGGGGGGGGTTAATATATTAACTATCTTGATATATACAAGTTATATATTAATTAATATATATTAATTAAGATTAATAGTTTATATTGTGCTAAAGTTGTCTCGACTGTTAATTTACAATCACACTTGCTGCATAGTCTCCGAAGCTTGGCGCCTTTTGATAATTATAGTCACAAAAATTTATTAAAACAAGTAGTTATAGTTCATAATTACAATAATGGTTGGACCAAGCATGTGTACAGAAGTCTAAAACTTTAGGTTTTTGGCAGAGAGCAACACTTCGGGTTATTTAAAATATTTAATTTAAACACATTTGAAAGACATTTGTTGCATACTTCTCTCTCCAAAAGCAAGTTTATTTAGCAAGTTGCATGGGACTAGTAATTGCATCACAAGATGCATTACTTAAGTGTTCGCAAGAGTACCCTTAGTCAATCACCATCCCCATTACAGCTATTCAAGTCTCCGCGAACACCTCCCTGGTAGCCTAGCCAATCACCATCCCCATTACAGCTATTCAAGTCTCCGCGAACACCTCCCTGGTAGCCTAGCCAATCACCATTCCCATTATAGCTATTCAAATCTCCACAAACACCTCCCTGATAGCCTCATTTCAACAGTTATTTGGTTTATCACAGTTTACACTGGGCAGTTGGCCAAGAACTTTTTCCAAGGGCAAAAATTGCTTTATTAAAAATACAAAGATGTAAGTTTCAAACAGTTCCTAGTATCCAGGCTCAAGCAACTGCCAATACTCTAGGCCAAAACATTCCTATAGAATTAATAATCTCATCTTCCAGTAAGGAGAAATTGAACAGACATTTCCAGTTACATGGCAGTTTCATTTTAAATACAAGTATGATTTTTAGATTAAACTTTACAAAAACTTAAATCCACATTTAACTATAAAACCAGGTAGGATCCTACTTGACTTGAAGCTCTTGAACCGTCACCCGGCTGTGCTGCTGTACCGTTAGTCTCTGTGCCTCCAGTCGTATTTCCCACTGTGCCGGTGATGTTGCTTGCAAGCACAGAGGTAGAGTACACTGAGCCGGTGGTGCTGTTTGCAAGCACAGAGGTAGACTGCACGGAGCCGGTGGTACTGTTCGCAAGCACAGAGGTAGAGTGCACGGAGCCGGTGGTGTTGCTTGCAAGCTCAGAGGTAGAGTGCACCGAACCTGTGCTGCTGCTCGCAATCACAGAGGTAGGGTTCACGGAGCCGGTGGTGGTGCTCGCAAGCACAGAGGTAGGGTCCACGGAGCCGGTGGTGGTGCTCCCAAGCACAGAGGTAGGGTCCACGGAGCCGGTGGTGGTGCTCGCAAGCAAAGAGGTAGATTCCACGGAGTTCACCGGGGTACTTTCAGCGTCCCGACCACTTCGGGTGAAGAAATTTTCCCAATTGATCAGGCTACCTGGACCAGAGGAAATGCTTCCAAAAACTGCAGGACCAGGAAGGTGCGTTTTCAAACTGCCAATCATGGGTGATACGTGCGGAGGTTTTTCGAAGCCCGCTACTGAGCCAGGCAGCACGTGCAGAGGTTTTTCGAAGCCCGCTACCGAGCCAGGCAGCCCGTGCAGAGGTTTTTCGAAGCCCGCCACCGAGCCAGGCAGCACGTGCAGAGGTTTTTCGAAGCCCGCCACCGAGCTAGGCAGCCCGTGCAGAGGTTTTTCGAAGCCCGCCACCGAGCTAGGCAGCACGTGCAGAGGTTTTTCGAAGCCCGCCACCGAGCCAGGCAGCACGTGCAGAGGTTTTTCGAAGCCCGCCACCGAGCTAGGCAGCACGTGCAGAGGTTTTTCGAAGCCCGCCACCGAGCCAGGCAGCACGTGCAGAGGTTTTTCGAAGCCCGCCACCGAGCCAGGCAGCCCGTGCAGAGGTTTTTCGAAGCCCGCCACCGAGCCAGGCAGCCCGTGCAGAGGTTTTTCGAAGCCCGCCACCGAGCTAGGCAGGACGTGCAGAGGTTTTCCGAAGCCCGCCACCGAGCTAGGCAGGACGTGCAAAGGTTTTTCGAAGCCCGCCACCGAGCTAGGCAGTACATTGGGTACCGTCACATGTAACGAAGCAACAGAACTTCCTGGTAGAGCATGGGCCTCTTTTCCAGTTGGAGTACCTGCTATTCCAGCAGAACCGAGACTAGCATGTGGTATAGAGAAGACTTGTTGACTTGCCGATCCAGATAATTTAAAAGTACTGTTTGTAGTGTTAGACTTTCCAGACTGCACAATACTAGATGCTTGGGTTAAGGGAGGAGTGCCAACGGTTATAGGAGGGGTTTTTAATGGCTGAACAAGTTTTTCTGCAGGGGATGTCTTTTGAGGTGGTGGTGGCGCCAATCCTCCACGAAAGGAGCAGTCAATGTAATTGTTATAGCAGACGCTGCATTCGTCACAGTCTAACTTGCAAACATTCAGGCTAGCGAAGCAGTGGTTAGGGACGCTTCTCGCTCCGAAGATCTTGAAGATGTCTATCCGTAGAAACTGAAACAAATTTAAGTGTCAAGACATGCAATAACATACTAACTGTCCGGAGTGAGTGAGTACAAGCACAAGTGGCGAGCCATCAACAAACTATCGCAACTGTAGCTTACAGACTCATTGTACAAATAATGAAGTAACTGTTCTCTCATTCCTACTACGCCATCTGTCCCCAGCCGCAAAGAAAACTAAGCCTTGCACTTGAGGCTACCGTCAGAATTCAAGAGCTTGAATTTGATAGCAAATAGTCAATATGAAGAGTGTGGAAGGTTTAGAGACTATCACAAGTAGTCATTAAACTTTCTAGATTATGAAGCTAGAAAACGCGCTGTATAACTCCGCGATCGACGGAGACTATGTCCCATTACTCTATGTACAGAAGCCTAGTGGTGGACGTTCGTAAAAAGAAAAAACTGGCAATATTTTACACATTACCCAATAATGAATAAATTATTTTAAATTGCGCATTTGTTTCTCCTGTCAAGTATAGTTTCGCACGTATTTACAAGTGTTAAATCTACACACGCATGTGCATGGCCCATTAAGTGTTGCTTGTTTCTGTTTGACTTTGGCGGAGTATGAGTATTTGTGACTTATGGTCGCTTCAGTAAGATTTTGCCATATGTGTTTAACAACTTCTGCTCTGTTGAATCTTAGTTGAAACCTTAATGGGTTTGTAACTGTGCACTGTGTTGTACTGTATAATGTCCCAGTAGTCTGTCGGTAAGAACAGTTTACGCTGGTACTGATCTACCTAGACTACCCCTACGGGCTCACCATAGCCCGTGCTACTTTGAACTTTTTGTTCCAAGTAGCAAATCTTAAAACTACCTATCTACAGAAAACAAATAATTGCCAACAAAGTTCAACTAACTAGCCTAATCTAAGCAAAACTATACGATAAATTATATTATGGCTTACATTTGGAGAACACAGATTTTGAGTGCACGATGTTCTACGTTAAAATTTATAAATACATCTTTGGTCTCCAGCTAGATGGACGAGCATGCCCCAAGAGCTGCTTGCAAATAGAGAAAAATCCACGTCTCCTACTTTTGAATTAAAGTATTAAATAAATTGTATTGCGAGAAGTTTACGCCACGATCTAAAAGAAATCTATGAAACTTACACAATAATAAATTAAAAATTCCGTTGTAATTTGCATGAAAATATAAATTTTCTTAACCAAAAGTGGATTGTGCTAGTCTAGTATGGTGCAGCTTTGTCTGGAAAACTTAATTACTTTATTGAAGCTTTTTATTTTTTGAATAGACGGTATACAGCCTGTATATACATGCATTAGCCATTGCTTTAACCAATTGCGGTACATTTGGAAGTACAAGACCTGGGTGACAGGTGGAAAACTAGTTTAAAATGATTTAACATTCTAGTAAAACAGACCAACATCTCACCTGGTCTAAGAACATCCCTTGCACGGCCACATACTGCCAAATCTGCAAGAAAAACTGTAGAAGAAAGTAAGTAATTACAAGAACACTACGGCACAGAACTTCTCAAATTGTTAGGGGGGGGGGGAATCTAATCATTTCCTACCTTAAAAGGTATTAATCAGGCTAGGGGCCTCGTAGCCTGGTGGATAGCGCGCAGGACTCTTAATTCTGTGGCGCGGGTTCGATTCCCGCACGAGGCAGAAACAAATGGGCAAAGTTTCTTTCACCCTGAATGCCCCTGTTACCTAGCAGTAAATAGGTACCTGGGAGTTAGTCAGTTGTCACGGGCTGTTTCCTGGGGGTGGAGGCCTGGTCGAGGACCGGGCCGCGGGGACACTAAAGCCCCGAAATCATCTCAAGATAACCGCGATGACTAACTTTAGTTTTAAATGTAATTAAGGTGCATACAAAATTTATTAACCGATACCTAGTAACAAAACGTTATCTTTACTGCAATTGCTATGCATTGCAATACAATTTAAAAAGTGGTCTTAATAACAATTAGCAATATTGAATATTACAGTGTAATAAGGCGTTCTACTTTTGCGCTTTGTGCTACACCCATTTAATTTTTTTTTTCCATATTTTGCTTATGGCAGTGCTACAGGTATTTTTTTTTCACCATTTGCAACAAATTAAAATTCCTGCAATAAGCTCTAGACTAATCTACTTAAATTTGTAAATAGCAAGATTTCCTTTACTACTAACCTCCTCCTCCCCCCCCCCCGTAATTGTCCCTGGGAAAGGCGGGGTATGGTACTATCTGAAAAAAAATTCCTTAGAACCGCCTGTTCACGGTAACTGTCCATGTGTATACGGACATATGTACCTTATGCAGTTTGTCCAAGGTCAACGGTACCTTTGCACAAACCACAAAAATCATTAGGTATTTATTTATAAACAAGGTACATTGGGTTTGTGAGAATACATATTTACAATATTTACAATATTGTAAAGCCACTAGTACGCGCAGCGTTTCGGACAGGTCCTTAATCTAACAATTTTAAGTAGGTAAATTCTAGCAAAATTAATAAAAACACATTGCAAGAAAAAAAAATGAGAAATTAGTAGGTATATTATAGCTGATTCCATTGCTATAGTTTGTAAATGTGCAGATTTCCTTTATAGGATATAAACCTCAAGTAATTTGTTCCATGCATTCTGTTCCCATCTATACGAAGTGTCAAACCAAGCTATCTATACACATTTAACTATACACAGGAGTTCGTATCCTGGCCGGGGAGAATTTACTGGGCGCAATTCCTTAACTGTAGCCTCTGTTTAACGCAACAGTAAAATGTGTACTTGGATGAAAAAACGATTCTTCGCGGCAGGGGATCGTATTCCAGGGACCATAGGATTAAGGACTTGCCCGAAACGCTACGCGTACTAGTGGCTCTACAAGAATGTAACAACTCTTGTATATATCTCAAAAAAAAAAAAAAAATTTAGGAATGACAGTGGTAATGTCTAATCTGGCAAAAGGGGTTAGAGGAAAATATTAAGCAATACATTAGGGAGCCGTATTTTAATGTTATAAACCCCCTGCTTTAATGGAGTCCGTCCTAAGATTCCCCAACGTTAAGAAATTTTACCGAAATTCCCGTATCCTAACCGACCAGAGGCACCCCCTCCCCGCACCCCCCCCCAAAAAAAAATAGAAAACGGGAATGTCAATTTCTCTAGCCTCTACCATTTTCAATAATTTTTTTTAACGTGAATATACGTCAAAATGCGACGTTCTATTAGGACGAGTTCTATTAAGCACGTCTTTGTATAATCAAACCGTACAAGTCTTCTACACTGCCCCCCCCCCCCCAATTTAAACACTAAAACTGCTTTTTAATTGGCTGTTCGACTCATAAGTGGCTCTCTGAAAAGCAGGGTGAAGCATCAGTCCCACCAAGTAGAATACTAAGAGACAACCTTTTGAACCACGATTAGTCAATATACGGGGCCAGTTGGGGTATTACAATTAATTCCAATTTTCATGTGAATTCCAGGGGAGAGTGCATGCTAGGCTTATCAGAGGCTGTTTAAGGGCAATATTTTACGGTGATAAAGCTTTGCAGGAAAAAAAACTATTCAGTTTTTCCCAGTCAGACCGAGGAGCCAAATTTCTACCTATCTTGAGATGATTTCGGGGCTTTAGTGTCCCCGCGGCCCGGTCCTCGACCAGGCCTCCACCCCCAGGAAGCAGCCCGTGACAGCTGATTAACACCCAGGTACCTATTTTACTGCTAGGTAACAGGGGTCACATTAAATTTTGAAGCCGATGGCTTGGACGCCATCGGTGGAAAGTCTCAGACCCCTAAGGTAAGATTATAAACTAAAATATCACTACGCCTTTACAGAAGGGCCATCAACTTATTCTCATCGAAAGCAAACACAAACTCATTAGTACAAACAGCTTAGCACACAAATTGAGTCCAGTCATGCAATCCAAACCACAAGTTATTCACGTTAATGTATAACAATTCTACTACTATAGCTAACAAGCCATGGAAACGCACATGTATTTTCAACTCTAAAGAAACTTACATCCATTTAAACACGCAAAGCAATGAAGCACCTGGCATCCATATGACCATACGCACATCGAAGGAAAAACTTTACATTCTCAAAGTGATATTATTATTAAAATACGCGCCATTAATAAGTCTTACATTCTTGAGGCTTAAATATATGATCTACCGCATGTCTTACCAGAGCTCGGCATAGGAAAGTACCCATTGTGTTCTCTTTGACGAAGACAGGACAACTGGAGCGTGGTGACTCCTCCCGACCTGTCTGTGAGGTACTGGTTGACTGCTGTCACAGCTCGCCTGATCCAGTCATCTGTTTACCCCTTGCCTGGAGACTAGTTAACATGGTAGTTGTGCGGTTACAAACCATTCATCAGCGCTCGGTCTGATACATAGGAAAATATATACATATTGACAACTTTTTTTCTCAGGTATATTCCCGCGTGGGCCCTTAAGCCTCTGGCTGGCCCTAAAGTGCTACTCGTTTCTGTAACTTGACTTAACTGTAACTTAAGCGGTGTATGAGTATTTGTGACTCGTCTGTTCGCTTCTGTAACATTATCCACAATGTGTTTAATAACTTTTTCTGCTCTCTGTTGAATCTTAGTTGAAATCTGATTTGGTTTGCAACTCTGCACTGTGTTAGATAATGTTCCAGTGGCATGTTGGTCCTCAGACCATACGAAAAGGTCTATCCCATCCAGCGATCGACCCCAAAGAGGCATTCATAAATTTTAACATGTTGTTCATTCCAAACAGGAATTTTCTCAATTATAAATTAATATTATTGCATATTACTATATTGTACATATTTAGGCAATTGTTTGGTTAGCTTAGGTGTTTGGGTTAGGACGATTATTTGTAGTACGTGGGTGAAGCATTTACAGCGTTGTGGTTCGAACACCAGTCGTCAGTGAAGCACTTGTTCCGGAAGTGTTCGAACGTCAGCAGTTGTGAGTCGTGTGTAAACCGTTTTTCATTCATAAACACCTGGGGGGTTGGCGGGTGGATGGAATGACTTTTTTGTCTACGTTTGGAGGACGGGCTGCCACTTGGACAGTCGGGGATTGAACGCCGACCTGCATGAAGCGAGACCGTCGCTCTACCGTCCACCCCAAGTGTTTAGGCAGGGTAAAATGGGTAAGATAATTATCTAAAGAGGGGCTACCAAGGCGTGGGAATTGTGTGTGAGAAGGGGGAGGGTGAGAGAATGTGAGAGGAAGGCAGAGAATGTGAGAGGAAGGCAGAGAATGTGAGAGGAAGGCAGAGAATGTGAGAGGAAGGCAGAGAATGTGAGAGGAAGGCAGAGAATGTGAGAGGAAGGCAGAGAATGTGAGAGGAAGGCAGAGAATGTGAGAGGAAGGCAGAGAATGTGAGAGGAAGGCAGAGAATGTGAGAGAAAGGCAGAGAATGTGAGAGAAAGGCAGAGAATGTGAGAGAAAGGCAGAGAATGTGAGAGAAAGGCAGAGAATGTGAGAGAAAGGCAGAGAATGTGAGAGAAAGGCAGAGAATGTGAGAGAAAGGCAGAGAATGTGAGAGAAAGGCAGAGAATGTGAGAGAAAGGCAGAGAATGTGAGAGGAAGGCAGAGAATGTGAGAGGAAGGAGAGGGGTGAAAAGGAGGAGAGAAAGGAGAGGGGGGTAGGGAGACGGGGGAAGGTGGATAACAGGGGTGAAATGGGGGGAAGATTAACATAGAGGGATGTAAATAAGCAAAGAGTAGGGGATAGAAGGGAGATCAGAATATGATGAGGTGGGGAGGGATAGGCTGAGACACAGACCCGGGCGCTATATACATTATATATGCAAAAGAATATATTATTATTATTTATAATAATAGAGTATCTTCATGTTCCCAGCAGAATATCACAGGGTCAGAAACACCAGCTGAACAGATTCCTTCTCTTTCGCGCCTTGAATGACTAGCGCTTGAGCGATTCCTGTCCTAGTTGCTCTTATTAAAGACGAGTGTAATGTGAGTGTTGATGGTGTGAGTGTAGAGGGGGA
The DNA here is from genome assembly GCF_040958095.1 of Procambarus clarkii. Taxonomy (NCBI): domain Eukaryota; kingdom Metazoa; phylum Arthropoda; class Malacostraca; order Decapoda; family Cambaridae; genus Procambarus; species Procambarus clarkii. The sequence continues at coordinate 19,530,692 of NC_091234.1, read as the reverse complement.
CCCATGTGAGTGTAGAGGGGGACCCATGTGAGTGTAGAGAGAGAGGGGGGGACCCATGTGAGTGTAGAGAGAGAGGGGGGGACCCATGTGAGTGTAGAGAGAGAGGGGGGGACCCATGTGAGTGTAGAGAGAGAGGGGGGGACCCATGTGAGTGTAGAGAGAGAGGGGGGGACCCATGTGAGTGTAGAGAGAGAGGGGGGGACCCATGTGAGTGTAGAGAGAGAGGGGGGGACCCATGTGAGTGTAGAGAGAGAGGGGGGGACCCATGTGAGTGTAGAGAGAGAGGGGGGGACCCATGTGAGTGTAGAGAGAGAGGGGGGGACCCATGTGAGTGTAGAGAGAGAGGGGGGGACCCATGTGAGTGTAGAGAGAGAGGGGGGGGGACCCATGTGAGTGTAGAGAGAGAGGGGGGACCCATGTGAGTGTAGAGAGAGAGAGAGGGGGGGACCCATGTGAGTGTAGAGAGAGAGAGAGGGGGGGACCCATGTGAGTGTAGAGAGAGAGAGAGGGGGGGACCCATGTGAGTGTAGAGAGAGAGGGGGGGACCCATGTGAGTGTAGAGAGAGAGAGGGGGGGGACCCATGTGAGTGTAGAGAGAGAGGGGGGGACCCATGTGAGTGTAGAGAGAGAGAGAGGGGGGGGGACCCATGTGAGTGTAGAGAGAGAGAGAGGGGGGGACCCATGTGAGTGTAGAGAGAGAGGGGGGGACCCATGTGAGTGTAGAGAGAGAGGGGGGGACCCATGTGAGTGTAGAGAGAGGGGGGACCCATGTGAGTGTAGAGAGAGGGGGGACCCATGTGAGTGTAGAGAGAGGGGGGGACCCATGTGAGTGTAGAGAGAGGGGGGGACCCATGTGAGTGTAGAGAGAGAGGGGGGGACCCATGTGAGTGTAGAGAGAGAGGGGGGACCCATGTGAGTGTAGAGAGAGAGGGGGGGACCCATGTGAGTGTAGAGAGAGAGGGGGGACCCATGTGAGTGTAGAGAGAGAGGGGGGACCCATGTGAGTGTAGAGAGAGGGGGGGACCCATGTGAGTGTAGAGAGAGGGGGGGACCCATGTGAGTGTAGAGAGAGGGGGGACCCATGTGAGTGTAGAGAGAGGAGGGGACCCATGTGAGTGTAGAGAGAGAGGGGGGGACCCATGTGAGTGTAGAGAGAGAGGGGGGACCCATGTGAGTGTAGAGAGAGAGGGGGGGGGACCCATGTGAGTGTAGAGAGAGAGGGGGGACCCATGTGAGTGTAGAGAGAGAGGGGGGACCCATGTGAGTGTAGAGAGAGAGGGGGGGACCCATGTGAGTGTAGAGAGAGAGGGGGGGACCCATGTGAGTGTAGAGAGAGAGGGGGGGGACCCATGTGAGTGTAGAGAGAGAGAGGGGGGACCCATGTGAGTGTAGAGAGAGAGAGGGGGGACCCATGTGACTGTAGAGGGACCCATGTGACTGTAGAGGGGCCCATGTGACTGTAGAGGGGCCCATGTGACTGTAGAGGGGCCCATGTGACTGTAGAGGGGCCCATGTGACTGTAGAGGGACCCATGTGACTGTAGAGGGGCCCATGTGACTGTAGAGGGACCCATGTGACTGTAGAGGGACCCATGTGGCTGTAGAGGGGCCCATGTGACTGTAGAGGAACCCATGTGAGTGTAGAGGGACCCATGTGAGTGTAGAGGGACCCATGTGACTGTAGAGGAACCCATGTGACTGTAGAGGAACCCATGTGACTGTAGAGGGACCCATGTGACTGTAGAGGGACCCATGTGACTGTAGAGGAACCCATGTGACTGTAGAGGGACCCATGTGACTGTAGAGGGACCCATGTGACTGTAGAGGAACCCATGTGACTGTAGAGGGACCCATGTGACTGTAGAGGAACCCATGTGACTGTAGAGGAACCCATGTGACTGTAGAGGGACCCATGTGACTGTAGAGGGACCCATGTGACTGTAGAGGAACCCATGTGACTGTAGAGGGACCCATGTGACTGTAGAGGGACCCATGTGACTGTAGAGGAACCCATGTGACTGTAGAGGGACCCATGTGACTGTAGAGGGACCCATGTGACTGTAGAGGGACCCATGTGACTGTAGAGGAACCCATGTGACTGTAGAGGAACCCATGTGACTGTAGAGGAACCCATGTGACTGTAGAGGAACCCATGTGACTGTAGAGGAACCCATGTGACTGTAGAGGAACCCATGTGGCTGTAGAGGAACCCATGTGACTGTAGAGGAACCCATGTGACTGTAGAGGAACCCATGTGACTGTAGAGGAACCCATGTGACTGTAGAGGGACCCATGTGACTGTAGAGGGGCCCATGTGACTGTAGAGGAACCCATGTGACTGTAGAGGAACCCATGTGACTGTAGAGGAACCCATGTGACTGTAGAGGAACCCATGTGACTGTAGAGGAACCCATGTGGCTGTAGAGGGACCCATGTGACTGTAGAGGGGCCCATGTGACTGTAGAGGGGCCCATGTGACTGTAGAGGGACCCATGTGACTGTAGAGGGACCCATGTGAGTGTAGAGGGACCCATGACAGTGACCCATGACGCCTGAGCTGCCTCCACGAGCAGTCTTCCCAGCACGTTGTCCCGCCTCCCCCCTCCCTCCACTTCTCAGTTACCATAACACGCATCCCCATTTTTTCCACCCATGTTTCACCCCCTCTATCCCACATAACCTTAACACCGAAGACACATATAAACCACCACAATGATCACACACTGAAAATCAAACGCGTATTCCCTTCTACTGGCTTGTATTTAATGGGAAAAATATGGTTATTAAAAAAAAGTTTGGTAGCGCGGAGGTTGCGCATGTGAGGAGGGGTTCAGCGCCGCCTCCTCCTGCTCCATGCTACCTCCAGTAACACATGGTGTGTGACTTGCTGTGGAGGTGTTCCGTGCCTCGCTCCCCTGCTGTAAACTCGTGTCAGTGGCTGTAGGTGAATACGCGGCTCCTTGATCCTTGTGCAGTGTAAACAGTCGTGTCTTGAGATCCTTCTCAGCTCACGGGGAAGAGGATGAGTGAGGTGGATGCCGGTAAGTATTCATATGGGGTTTATATGGGGTAATATAAAGAAATAGTTTCCTTTTCTTGAGGGTAAGTCATTCTTCGGAATCTCCACATGGGTCGTGTGCATGTTCATCTCTACACTCTCGGCACAATACCTGCTTCCACACCTGCACCACACCCTCCTCCATACCAGCAGCACACACCCCTCCTCCACACCAGCAGCAGCACACACCCTTCCTCCACACCAGCAGCATACACCCTTCCTCCATACCAGCAGCACACCCTGCTCCTCCACACCTGCAGCACACACCCTTCCTCCACACCAGCAGCATACACCCTTCCTCCACACCAGCAGCACCACCACAGCCTCCTCCACACCAGCAGCACACCCTGCTCCATACCAGCAGCAGCATACACCCTTCCTCCACACCAGCAGCACACACCCTTCCTCCACACCAGCAGCACACACCCTCCTCCACACCAGCAGCAGCACACACCCTCCTCCACACCAGCAGCAGCACACACCCTCCTCCACACCAGCAGCACACACCCTCCTCCACACTAGCAGCAGCACACACCCTCCTCCACACCAGCAGCAGCACCCACCCTCCTCCACACCAGCAGCACCACACACCCTCCTCCACACCAGCAGCACCACACACCCCTCCTCCACACCAGCAGCACCACACACCCTCCTCCACACCAGCAGCACCACACACCCTCCTCCACACCAGCAGCAGCACCCACCCTCCTCCACACCAGCAGCAGCACCCACCCTCCTCCACACCAGCAGCACCACACACCCTCCTCCACACCAGCAGCACCACACACCCCTCCTCCACACCAGCAGCACCACACACCCTCCTCCACACCAGCAGCACCACACACCCTCCTCCACACCAGCAGCACCACACACCCTTCCTCCACACCAGCAGCAGCACACACCCTTCCTCCACACCAGCAGCACCACACACCCTCCTCCACACCAGCAGCACCACACACCCCTCCTCCACACCAGCAGCACCACACACCCCTCCTCCACACCAGCAGCAGCACACACCCTTCCTCCACACCAGCAGCATACACCCTTCCTCCACACCAGCAGCACCACACACCCCTCCTCCACACCAGCAGCACCACACACCCCTCCTCCACACCAGCAGCACCACACACCCCTCCTCCACACCAGCAGCACCACACACCCCTCCTCCACACCAGCAGCACCACACACCCCTCCTCCACACCAGCAGCACCACACACCCTCCACACCAGCAGCAGCACACACCCTTCCTCCACACCAGCAGCAGCACACCAACCTCCACCCCCACCACATTCGCCACAATCCCATACCCCCCCACCACATTCACCACAACCCCCATACCCCCCCAACATTCACCACAATCCCATACCCCCACCACATTCACCACAACCCCCATACCCCCACCACATTCGCCACAACCCCCATAACCCCCCCCCCAACATTCACCACAACCCCCATACCCCCCACCACATTCACCACAACCCCCATACCCCCCACCACATTCACCACAACCCCCATACCACCCCAAACATTCACCACAACCCCCATACCCCCACCCACATTCACCACAACCCCCATACCCCCACCCACATTCACCACAACCCCCATACCCCCCACCACATTCACCACAACCCCATACCCCCAACATTCACCACAACCCCCATACCCCCCCCCCCCAACATTCACCACAACCCCCATACCCCACCACATTCACCACAACCCTATACCCCCCCCAACATTCACCACAACCCCCCCACCACATTCACCACAACCCCCCCACCACATTCCCCACAACCCCCATACCCCCCACCACAACCTCAACATCCATTTAAAGCACTATTAGTGTGGGTCACACCATTGTGATACCAAAGATAATATTATTATCAGCCTTCTTGTCTATCCAAATTTTATATAATAAACATTTCACCAGGCCTAAACACTAATATACACTAGACCAAAAAGATGTTTATGGACATTTGAGATAAAAGGCGGGGGGGGGGGGGGTGGCGTAGCCTAGTGGGCTACATCTGCTTGGATTTGTTTATACCTGTGTCCAGTACAGATGGACTCTGCATTTACAATTATGATTATTTTACTTTGAACTAATGTAAGATAAAGTAGAAACAATGCATTAATGTGGATGGATTTCACTTTTGTTAAAAAGTTTGTCACAAACTGTGATTTTTATTTATTTTTTTATTTTTTTGCATATTTATATAGCAAGAATGAACCCAAGTTGTCACCTGGAAATCCATAAGTTGCAGTGCATTGAAAATAATAGTGACCCCGTTATTGTGCTTCCAAGACGGTTGGCAAGCATGCGATCCTTGCCAGCTGCTTGCTCAGTCTCGTAAACGCTTAATAACACAGTTTTGACATTTTGCGGAGCAATTGTGCACTTATTTAACACTACATGTAGACAGGGAAACCAATACAAATCCAAATTTGACTGAAATATGGAACACTCTTCGGCAACCGCAGGATGTCGTCTGGATCGATGTGGAAGCCTCGCTGCGATTGGTCCTCGCGGATCAGGCGATGTTACCCTCCCACGGCCCGACCAATCACAGCGCGCCGGCTTTTCTCACAACCGTTCTCCGCTCTCTCACTTTGTTTCACTCAGACGTTACATCAACGTAAAGCTTAAAACTCGTATTACATGCATAGGTGATGTAATATATAACATTCATTAGGTAACAATATATATATTCCTGCATTTGTGTTTATGAATTGACGTCAGTAAGGCCTCTCAGGGCGTGTGAGAGCGGGAAAAAGGTGTATTCACACAGTTTCGCTCTCACCACGAAGCGACCATCGACCCAGTACAGGTAGTTTGATAGTCCTCTCACAACCTGGTACAATGACCAGAGAGGAATGGTTAGGCTAGTTAGGCTAGTTAGGCTAGGTACTCTCCCCTCATCCCTCCCTCACACCACCCCTCACATCCTGCACCTTAAATCATTCATAATACAGAAATACAAGATTTTTGGAGGTACAAAAATTCGTACAAAACTGAAAACTTTTTTGATAGTTGTGTAAAAAGTTTCAACATTTATTCATTATTATTATTAAGGCCAAATGACAAATGTAGGTTGGCATATTATTATTTGTTTAAATCCTAGCGAATGGTGTGGGTGTGTGGGTGGGGAGTTAGTGGGTGTGTGGGTGGGGTGTGTGTGGGTGTGGGGGTGTATAGGCTGAGCGCAGTGCCAGGGTCATGCAGTACGTGGCCCCAATGCCACATTTTCTTAAAAAAAATGATCGAGACATGTTCAAAATTGATAGAGATTACACTTGAGACAGTTAAGCAAGTCCCAGCTGTGTCTGGGTACAAGTGACAGGATGAACAACCCAGCGGGTTTTCTTCCTATTGGGGAGTGTTGTACATGCTTCTATGGGTGTGTCCACTCACAAGATGAGTGGTGCTGCCCAATAAACTCGCCCCTCGGGGCAAAATTTAAACAAATTTAATTTAAGTCACCTATAAGTTGGTACGTTCATGAATAGGCCAATTAAACCGAACTAAATACCTCTTAAAACCACAAAAGTGATAATGTACAATACACGGGCTTTTGAAATTAAAAGTCACGTTGTCTATCATTGATATTGTAAAAAACAACCCTAACCTTCCCCTAGGCCTAATATAGCACATGTACTAAAGTATAATATTTCGTACATTAGGCCAAGGATAGGCTAGGTACGGCTATCGTAACAAGATGGGTTGTTTGAACTAGGTCATTACCTAATGTAACTAAAAGCATTTTGTGGCAGCTTTATTTAGTGCTTTACCAGGTCCCATGCACCACAACCAGCCTGGTGCTTCACCAGCTCCCATGCAACACAACCAACCTGGTGCTTCACCAGCTCCCATGCAACACAACCAACCTGGTGCTTCACCAGCTCCCATGCACCACAACCAGCCTGGTGCTTCACCAGCTCCCATGCACCACAACCAGCCTGGTGCTTCACCAGCTCCCATGCACCACAACCAGCCTGGTGCTTCACCAGGTCCCATGCAACACAACCAACCTGGTGCTTCACCAGCTCCCATGCACCACAACCAGCCTGGTGCTTCACCAGCTCCCATGCACCACAACCAGCCTGGTGCTTCACCAGGTCCCATGCACCACAACCAGCCTGGTGCTTCACTAGCTCCCATGCACCACAACCAGCCTGGTGCTTCACCAGCTCCCATGCACCACAACCAGCCTGGTGCTTCACCTTCTCCCATGCACCACAACCAGCCTGGTGCTTCACCAGCTCCCATGCACCACAACCAGCCTGGTGCTTCACCAGCTCCCATGCAACACAACCAGCCTGGTGCTTCACCAGCTCCCATGCAACACAACCAGCCTGGTGCTTCACCAGCTCCCATGCAACACAACCAGCCTGGTGCTTCACCAGCTCCCATGCACCACAACCAGCCTGGTGCTTCACCAGCTCCCATGCAACACGAGCCTGGTGCTTCACCAGCTCCCATGCAACACAGGCAGTCCAGTGTTTCATAATTGCGTTGCTTTCAGTGGGAGAACAGGTTGTACTCAAACCCGTCTCCGACACTCACTAGGATACTAGCCGGCAATCTTTCTTTTAATTTTAAGCTAAAGTGAGTGACATTTGGCCAAGAATCAGATAACACTTGGGAGGTATATGAAGACATGAGAGCTGGGATAGGAAGGTTAACTGAAGGAACCGGTTATCTTGCGTTGATTTCGGGGCTCAACGTCCCCGCGGCCCGGTTGCTGGACTGGTCAACCAGGATGTTCGACGCGACTGCTCACAGCCTGGTTGATCAGGTAGCATTTGGAGGTGTTTATCAAGTTCTCTCTTGAACACTGTTGAGGGGTCGGCCAGTCCCTTATGTGTTGTGGAAGCGTGTTGAACAGTCTCGGGCCTCTTGCCTAACCACTTAGACCATCGGGGGATCGAACGCCGGCCTGCAAGAAATAAGACTCCTCGCTGTACCGACTGTCATCCAAAGCAATCCGTAGATCATAGTCCCAAGCCGATTCCATTCCCTGACAGTCTAGTCAATGTTATGAAGTGTGAATGTTGATGGCTTTTAAAAGCTGTAGCTAAATGCATAAATAAAGGTATCTTCAGCTCACTAGTAAATAGGGCGCTCCGAGAATAGAACTACGTTCACCGAGCAGATGTAAATATTTCTTGAAATATTTCTTGAAATAATAGTAAATATAATATAACAGGTGAATTACATATTAAGACTCGGTTAAAGACGCGGCATTTACTACCTTATTGTGGGAGTTATAAGCACAATATACCTCACTGTGGGGCATTGACCGGCGCACAATATACCTCACGGGGGCATTGACCGGCACAATATACCTCACTGGGGGGCATTGACCGCCACAATATACCTCACTGTGGGGCATTGACCGCCACAATATACCTCACTGTGGGGCATTGACCTGAACAATATACCTCACTGGGGGGCATTGACCAGCGCAATATACCTCACTGGGGGGCATTGACCGGCGCACAATATACCTCACTGTGGGGCATTGACCGACGCAATATACCTCACTGTGGGGCATTGACCGCCACAATATACCTCACTGTGGGGCATTGACCGGCACAATATACCTCACTGTGGGGCATTGACCGACACAATATACCTCACTGTGGGGCATTGACCGGCGCACAATATACCTCACTGTGGGGCATTGACCGCCTCAATATACCTCACTGGGGGGCATTGACCGACACAATATACCTCACTGTGGGGCATTGACCGACACAATATACCTCACTGTGGGGCATTGACCGCCACAATATACCTCACTGTGGGGCATTGACCGACACAATATACCTCACTGTGGGGCATTGACCGACACAATATACCTCACTGTGGGGCATTGACCGACACAATATACCTCACTGTGGGGCATTGACCGACACAATATACCTCACTGTGGGGCATTGACCGGCGCACAATATACCTCACAATGATAGCAATCAAGAAATCAATACAAAACATGATTGTGTTGGGTGGGAATATAGAACAAATCATATTGTTTACATTCGTTCCACAGCTACCGTATGTACGATAATTTAAAAAAATAGCCCATCCCTACATGTAAATAAATCATTACCACTGTAACTTGCTTAAAGATAGTATTACGGTACAGTTTTTTTGAACCCATTAATCCATTATGCTATGGGCTCCAAATGTTTCCGCCTACAGGAATGGGGTTGTATGGGGTGTTCCTGTATTCCTACAGCTGTTGCCAGCTGTATGGGTATGAAGTCGCAAGCCATTCACTGCACGACCGCCCAAGTGATGGCTATGGAGAATACTCTATAAATTTTACAATAGCCTAGTGTTCACAGGAGGATTGTGAGATTCCGAAGTGGCACTTCCACTGTCAACCACAGGACTTACAGGAAGTGCCTTTTTAACGCGGCCGCCCCCACCCACAGGATTGATATAAGGGGCCTTTGTAAAAATTCCACTTTTACAGGGCACGAGGTGCTCCGGTAACACTTTCTACACTGCTTGCTGGGTGGGTATCGGGTGTCCCTCTAACCTTTCCACGTCCAGTGATGCCAAAACTTGATCAACCAGAGCTGGACAAGTGAGCTAGGGAAGCGCTGCGCTAGGCGAGTGAGCGAGCTAGGGAAGCGCTGCGCTAGGCGAGTGAGCGAGCTAGGGAAGTGCTGCGCTAGGCGAGTGAGCGAGCTAGGGAAGTGCTGCGCTAGGCGAGTGAGCGAGCTAGGGAAGCGCTGCGCTAGGCGAGTGAGCGAGCTAGGGAAGCGCTGCGCTAGGCGAGTGAGCGAGCTAGGGAAGTGCTGCGCTAGGCGAGTGAGCGAGCTAGGGAAGTGCTGCGCTAGGCGAGTGAGTGAGCTAGGGAAGTGCTGCGCTAGGCGAGTGAGCGAGCTAGGGAAGTGCTGCGCTAGGCGAGTGAGCGAGCTAGGGAAGCGCTGCGCTAGGCGAGTGAGCGAGCTAGGGAAGTGCTGCGCTAGGCGAGTGAGCGAGCTAGGGAAGCGCTGCGCTAGGCGAGTGAGCGAGCTAGGCAAGAGGAGACCACTGCTGGTCTCCTGACCTTGGCAATCTTCGACTTCCGTTCCTAAACTTCCCAGCCGGGATATGCACGATAATATTATGTCAACATTACGATTGTCCTGTAAGTTACTAATTAGGGAAAAGAAAATTAATCTTGCCCTAATTGCAAATCGGAGCAATACCCCCAATAGTATGAACGCTGGGATGTTCATACTTCACTGTGTAAAAGCTAAGCTGTCATTACAGCAGTGTGAGGTGCAGTATGGGGACAAAAGCTGCTGCTTCTGATTTCTGCTGAAACTCTGGTTTCCCTTTTCTGCTGCTTCATGTGTACCACGCGGTTGCCGGGTCGGCAGCAGCAGCAGCAGCAGGCAAGACCGGTGGTGGGAGTGCTGCTGCTGCAGTCACTGTTCTTGCATCACTGTAGCTCGCCGCGGGGCCGGTCCACCCGTGCTTGACACGCCTGCTATATATTGGTCGTGTGTACGATGAACATGTCTAGTGCTAGCCTTATTCAGGGGTGGGAGTTACGTTTTGCTCTTCGGCAAGTGTTGTGCTATGATAAATGGTGAATATCGTATCGTCAGGCACCGAGGCTTGAGTCCTGGTGATAATACATGAGAGAGAGAGCTAGCTAGAGGCAAAGCTGTGCGTGTGGCCACTATGGAGGTCTCTGCCCTCGTCAGCACAGACAGGAACCCTCCAGATAACTCTATGATGACGTGTGAATATCCGCTTCTCGTCAGCCTTTGCGGCGAATTATGTCGCTAGACATTACTTGATCTTCAGAAAACTAAACAAACTTGTTAATCTACATTCATAGCCTAGATACAAGCACGTGTTTCTATATTGACTCAATAACTTGAAACGCGATCACAATAAGTCGCCCACACCTTATTAATGCAATTTGAGGTTTAATCAGGCAAAACGTTCTCCAATTGGCAATTGCTTGATGAAACTAGAAGTGAATAGTGTTATCAAATGATTATATCTTGTATTTAAAGTGGCTAGGACTAGCCAGCACAGGTATAGGGCGTGCCAGGAACACGGTAGAAGGCAGTTTGCATGTGCTGAGAATAGCAGAGCTTCCTTGGTTTGACAGTCACGGGGGCGCTGCCAGTGTGCTGCTGCTCCGCTGCCAGCCGTACGATATCTGGTGGAATATTAGATAAAGGTTTATCAATATTTAAATAACGACGGGATTTTTTTTAGTTGTCACGTTTACCATGGCAATGAAGTTCGCATCTTTGCCATGGCTTTTGTTTCTGTGGGGGAAGCCTGACAAGGAGAAGCGTGTTTGGCAACTAGTTTTGTTATGGTGTCGAATATTAAAGGAATTCTTGCCCTGTTAATGAGAAACTATTGCCCCCTTAATGGGAGAAAATTGCCACCATTCTTTATGAGGCTGTCTTTATTTATATAGTGCTTCACTACCTTTATTTTTCCTTTATTGCACAGCTTTATTTAAACTATTTTGTGTATAGGATGTATGTTATATTAATACTGCAGCTTTAATATATCTAAAGGCTAAGAAAACCGCCAGGCTGACCCAAACAGTATAATCCTGGAGAGAGCAGGACAATCGGGAGACATTACTAAGATAAAGTTTGCCACACGGAGTGGCAGGGGCCGGAATGTGGTATTTAACCATTCAACTGGGCGGCCACCGTATCCAGAAAGCATGGTAATTAAGGCTTGTCCTGGAGCGGACGTTGACTAGGCTAGTGGTCAAGCTTGGGTAGCAATTTTTGTTTATTGTGCACCCCATACTCATCCTTTGAGCGGTAGCGCAAAAAGCATTACAGAGGGCACAGAAGGTCTTTATCAGACCTCGTCTTAGATTATTACATAAACAATTTCATCTATCATTCGCACCTTATAGTTACAACGTCAGCTAGTTACAGAGAAAGTGATATTTCAAGCTGGGGTAGCGAGCCTAGCCTCATCCTCTTCCAGAATTTCACCTCCCCGTCCCTCCTTCGATGTGCAAATGGTTTCGAAAGGATAGATCTATCCTTTCGAAACCATTTGCACATCAAAGCAAAACGCGCCTAGCCTAGCGTAGCCGGCTTGTGAAGGACTTTTCAGATGTATTTTAAAACTTGTTTATAGACGTCTTAAAGGAGCAAATTATTCCAAAGGTTTGCTACTCAGAGTAGTTCCTCTGTCTTTTCTGAAAGATGACTTGAAAGAATGAGAAAGTTAGCCTATAAAAGATCTCCAACTGCCAAGATCTTCAGTAGGTTAACCACTAGGTCAATTATCGTTATACACGAGGAGCACAAATAGCTGTTTACAGTGTTGAACAAATTATATATAGATAATAGGGGTTATTCACAAAGGCTAGGCAGATGCGGTCTGAGTGAAAATGTTTAGTCTAGTAAAGTCAGCCCAGTGTCAGCCACTCATAGATATTTATTAAGGTACATCAGGCTTTTGTGAACGTTTTGATGAATATATAAATCAGTTAAACTAGTAGAGTGAATAGCTATATAAATAATAATAATAATATTTATTTAGGTAAAGGTACATACATAAAGAGATTTTACAAAGTTTGTTGGCTTTATAGATAGAGCTAGTACATACAATGCCTAAAGCCACTATTACGCAAAGCGTTTCGGGCAGATACTATTGTATCTGCCATATAATGTGGTTGTGCATAATGCAACTGTGCATAATGGTTGTGCATATGGTTGTGCAACCATAATGTGGTTGTGCAAGCGAACCTTCCATAAACGCATATGTTGCAGGTTGGGGGGTGGTTGTGTGGTGCAACACATACACACTAACTCGTCCTCTCGACTAGTACATCTCATTTTTAATGGTCCCCAACGTATAAATTACAAAGTACTATGAAGAGTAACGGCTCCTTCGTGTTTTCTATAACTCGGTAGGTTAGGTGGGTTGCTTAGGTTTGCAAGTTTCTGGTTAGGCTAATCCTTGTTAAATTGTAGATAGGAATTTAAATCCTTGTAGTGACACATGGATTTTACCACAACACATTAAGTCTACACTTCACAAGCAAGAAATCACACATCTCTAGGTACGAAGTGGGAGCCTCGTAGCCTGGTGGATAGCGCGCAGGACTCGTAATTCTGTGGCGCGGGTTCGATTCCCGCACGAGGCAGAAACAAATGGGCAAAAGTTTCTTTCACCCTGAATGCCCCTGTTACCTAGCAGTAAATAGGTACCTGGGAGTTAGTCAGCTGTCACGGGCTGCTTCCTGGGGGTGGAGGCCTGGTCGAGGACCGGGCCGCGGAGACACTAAAGCCCCGAAATCATCTCAAGATAACCTCAAGAATTACTGACCCTTCCCAGGATGCAACCCAACTTCAGATAACTCAACTTCCGGGTACCTATTTACTGCTAGGTGAACAGAGGTGTTAGGTGCAAGGAAACATGCCAAACTGTTCCTGTCCCTCCGGTGATTTCATCACGAAATTCTCGATTGTGAATCAAGACCGAACCCAACTGTACTGCCGAGATCCTACTAGCACTTACGAACCTGTACATCTTTTCTCAATCTTTGGCGGCTTTGTTTACAATTATTAAAGTTAATGAGCTCCGAAGCACCAGGAGGCTGTTTATAACAATAACAGTTAAATGAGACGTTTTCATGCTTGTAAACTGTTTAATAAATGTAACCAAAGCCGTCAAAGATTGAGGAAAGATGTAAACGTTCGTAAGTGCTTGCGTAAGTCCTTTCGTGAATCTGGCCCCTGTTCCAAATAGCGAAAATTAAACAACAATGCAAGTTTGAAGCAAACAAACACGGGCCAAATACTGTGCTTACACCAGCACACTGACCATGCGTAGGTTATACTGTTACATACAACAGTTTACATGGGGAGGGTGGGAGAGAGAGAGAGGAAAGGGCAGCGTGTTGCCTCACTCCGGTCTCCAGGTCATCTGAATGCTCCTCCTTCCTCGGGCGGGAAAGTCCGAATATCAATGCGTGAGTTACCAACTGGTCTTTTCCACGATTATCTATTCACGACTATAGATAGTTATAAAGCAACTTTCATGAGTCATTTCTGCAGGCATGAGTGCCACAAGGACAGCCGTATAAAGAATTAGACGGGGAAGTGACAAGTATTACGATTAAATATGTATCTAGTGAAGGTGTTAGAGAACAATGGACCCCACTCAGGGCAAAAGTTGTTTTTAGTGGGTAAGTAAGAAAGGTAGCGTTGGAAACTTTATATATATATAATATATATATATAGTGGGCTATACAGTATATATTTTGTTCAAAGCTACCCCTTGTTTCACTAGATAATGCAGGGAACAGACGTCCAGGATTAAAAAGGCATGAAAAAAGAAGAGAACTTTGAAATGAGTACATCAGAATTAGTTAGCAGCAGAGTTGTAATTTAAAGATAAAATAATCATAAATGACTGCCCAAAGCTGTTACTTAGCCACATATGGAGGAAAGCAACTTTAAGAGATGATATAATGAGGCTGAGGCGACAAGGGAGCAAGTTTTAAGGGGCTGGGTGGCTGAGTAGACAACGCCCGGTACTCGTAATCCTAGGGCCCGGAGATCGAACCCGGAACTTTAGGACAACAAATCCCAAGCGTTGTCCACTCAGCCGTCATCCACTAACACAGATTTTTAATAAAACACTAGAGACTGACCAGAGACCTTTGAGAAGTGTGTATAGTGCAACCCGTTCTCACACTTGCTTTAGTCAATATTGGCTTATTTAATAAGTGCATTTGTGACATACTAATTGATTGTAAATATTTTAGTTTACCTTGTAAAGCTTCATAGAAAACACCGACCTCACCTAACCTTCTTAGTATGATAAGCAGGTCGGTATTTTCTATGAAGCTTTTCAAGGTAAACTAAAATATTCACAATCAATTAGTATGTCACATATGCACTTATTAAATAAGCCAATATTGACTATAAGCAAGTGCGAGAACGGGTTGCATAGTGGCAAATGCAATCTGGCTATTCAAGGCTTCGAAGTATGATATTATTGACCGTGTTACTAAGGTGTATTCCTTCCAAAGTACTGATAAAGTACTTTGAAAGTATTCACTTCCTGGAAGTGAAGAATGGAGTGCCTGGGATGGATACAATTTGGAATAAATAACATGCTTTTAATATGGAAAAGTCATGCTCGGCAAACTTGACAATATTTAGTGACAAGATCACCAAAATATGACACTAGTCAAAAATTGCATTTTTCTAGCCTGTCAAAAAGTATTAGATATTGAACTGGGGCTTTTGACAAGTAGGAAACAATTCCCTTCTCATCGCCACACCCCTGCTGCCTTCACCACAACCCTGCTGCCTTCACCACACCCCTGCTGCCTTCACCACAACCCTGCTGCCTCACCACAACCCTGTTGCCTTCACCACAACCCTGCTGCCTCACCACAACCCTGCTGCCTCACCACAACCCTGCTGCCTTCACCACACCCCTGCTGCCTTCACCACAACCCTGCTGCCTTCACCACAACCCTGCTGCCTTCACCACAACCCTGCTGCCTCACCACAACCCTGCTGCCTTCACCACACCCCTGCTGCCTTCACCACAACCCTGCTGCCTTCACCACAACCCTGCTGCCTTCACCACAACCCTGCTGCCTTCACCACAACCCTGCTGCCTTCACCACACCCCTGCTGCCTTCACCACAACCCTGCTGCCTTCACCACAACCCTGCTGCCTTCACCACACCCCTGCTGCCTTCACCACAACCCTGCTGCCTTCACCACAACCCCATAACAACACCCCCACCCCCGCATTCACCACCTCCAACGAATACCCACCCTCCCCACCTTCAACCCCCCCACCCACCAACACCCCTCCCTCACCCCTACCATCATTCCATATAACCATCACAGAAGCCGCAAGAACACTTGCAGCGGAAATAGAGATCGTGACCAATTTTGCCATTTAAAGTTGAGTGACCCCCAAAGAAAACCCGACACCGCCATGCAGAGGTCTACCCTCCGCCCATTTTCCCACCTGGACACCCATTCTCCCCAACACTGGACACCCCACCATGACGCCCCATCACCCATTCACACACACACAATACCTTCCATACCCAGCAGGACACTCCACCCCTCCAACGGGGTGAGAATAGCTTGAGTTACCTCGTCCCTTTGTCAGTAAAGATGTTAATAAAATTTATACCCCAATAAACTTGTTTCAATTACAACCCCCACCTCTCACTCCTACAATCATACCCCCACCCCTCCCACACACAATCATACCCCCACCCCTCCCACCCACAATCATACTCCCCACCCACAATCATACTCCCCACCCACAATCATACTCCCCACCCACAATCAAACCCCCACCCTTCCCACCCACAATCATACTCCCTCCCACAATCAAACCCCCCACCGACTCCCCCCCAACCTTCGTGTTCACAGCCAAAACGCATCTATACTATAGAAGTCTGGGGTAAGGGGCAGGTATGCATTAGTCTGGTTTAGGTAGGCCTACGTTAAATGCTATTAAAAAATATTAGCAATTATGAACACCCTCTAGGTCTTTTTCATGGGGGTCTAATATAACATATGGCGTGTGATTAACTTGGAGATTTTTATTGTTATAAGTGAATAATTGTTTTTTGTTAGACTCGTACTTATTAATATATTTTCTGAGAGAAAGGGCGGAGGAGGAGATAGATGGATGGATGGATCCCACATCACACACAAGACGGTTCGCTAAGGTATTTTAAAACCTTCCTAACCTTACCCGAACTAACCAAATCTAACCCAACAGATTTGTCACAGCCCCCAAAGGAGATTAGCAGTCTAACCTACACTAATACGCCCTAACCTAACCATATGTATGGTTTTGACAATGAAAAAACAAGCTTTGTCGAATGTACCCTGCCTCGTCCACCCCCTGCCTCGTCCACCCCCTGCCTCGTCCACCCCCTGCCTCGTCCACCCCCTGCCTCGTCCACCCCCTGCCTCGTCCATCCCCTGCCACCTCCATCCTTCTGCTCTCCTAAGCCACCAGCTTCATGCCAAACTCTTCCTGGAATCATGTCTATCCACCCACTATCCACCCAGAGGCCCTTCTCCACCCCCTGCCTCTACCCTCTTCCTCCACCACACCCCAATGCTTCCTCCCATGACTTGCCCCCACCCCCCATCCTGTCTGAGCTCTCCTCCGCCAGCTATGAGGTAACGCTCAACGTAGGTACTGTAGGTGTGGGCCGAAACAAATGGGTACCTAGGTATGTACTGGGACAGATACGTGCTGTATATACAGGGATGTGTGTACTGGTGTTGTATCACACGCTGTGTTTGGTATACATTTTATAGGAGCACCGAGTGTTGACTCGCTAATGGACTCGTACGCACGTTTTCAACACTTGCAGGGTGTTAATGTGATGTCTTCTCGACCGGATGGTCCTCGGAAGCACTTAACAATGTTTTCAATTTTCAGGGCTGAGAGAACAAAGTGCCTAGTGAACTGGTTAAAGTGTGCTAATCATGAGCTGTATTGTGGAAAGTGTCTCCCGGGTGAAGCTGGCAGCCGCTGCTCCACACGGGGTAGACGACGCTCTGGGTGCAGCAGCAGCAGCAACAGGCGCCGTAGGACAATTCACGGCTGCTGTGCTTAGTAGTGCAGAGAGTGCATTACGTGCAGCTACGGGGGATGCAGTGGGCGTGGCGAGGAAGGCAGCGTCATCGAAGCCAGCCAGGGAAGCGGCCGAGATAGCCGGCAATGCACTAGAGGGGGCGGGGATGACACTCCAGCAGGCTGGCTACGCCCTCAAACACCTGCCTCCACTTGCCCAAGTGAAACCTAAAAGTAAGAGAGACTCGAGGTTGAGCAAGTAATGTTATTATACACGGTGGTGGACTTCCTTGCTACGCAGCTCTAGGTATTACTTGCCTGATCCTTTGGGCGCCTTGCTGCTTCAGTGACGGGACCATCTTAGTTTAGGTCCGGGCTAGCCTAGTGCTGGACGATGTTTGTGTAGTGTTAATAAGGTCCGGGCTAGCCTAGTGCTGGACGATGTTTGTGTAGTGTTAATAAGGTCCGGGCTAGCCTAGTGCTGGACGATGTTTGTGTAATGTTAATAAGGTCCGGGCTAGCCTAGTGCTGGACGATGTTTGTGTAGTGTTAATAAGGTCCGGGCTAGCCTAGTGCTGGACGATGTTTGTGTAATGTTAATAAGGTCCGGGCTAGCCTAGTGCTGGACGATGTTTGTGTAATGTTAATAAGGTCCGGGCTAGCCTAGTGCTGGACGATGTTTGTGTAATGTTATAACATCCGTGGAGTGTGAGGGCTTGTGGGTCCACTAGTTGTTGAATCCCAGTGTGTGTGTGTATACTCACCTAGTTGTGTTTGCGAGGGTTGAGCTTCGGCTCTTTGGTTCCGTCTCTAAACAGTCAATCTGTGTATGTGCGTCGGACTAGGAAGCATGATAAACCCTGCATGGTGCCTTCCTACTTACGTGGAGCATGAAATAGCATGTGGGTCTTGGATTTCATGACGATTCTCCGTAACAGTACACACCGATACCTTTGTCCACACCCTCCCGCCCTCCCTCATGCCCTCGCGCGCTCCCTCGCGCCCTCCCTCATGCCCTCGCGCGCTCCCTCACGCCCTCGCGCGCTCCCTCACGCCCTCGCGCGCTCCCTCACGCCCTCGCGCGCTCCCTCACGCCCTCGCGCGCTCCCTCACGCCCTCGCGCGCTCCCTCACGCGCGCCCTCGCGCGCTCCCTCGCTCCCTCGCGCGCTCCCTCACGCCCTCGCGCGCTCCCTCACGCCCTCGCACGCTCCCTCACGCCCTCGCGCGCTCCCTCACGCCCTCGCGCGCGCTCCCTCTCGCCCTCGCGCGCGCTCCCTCTCGCCCTCGCGCGCGCTCCCTCTCGCCCTCGCGCGCGCTCCCTCTCGCCCTCGCGCGCGCTCCCTCTCGCTCTCGCGCCCTCGCGCGCTCCCTTGCATGCTCGCGCGCGCTCCCTCACGCCCTCGCGCGCGCCCACGCCCTTCCTCACACCCGCCCACGCCCTTCCTCACACCCACCCACGCGCGCCCTCACATTCATGCATGCCCTTAAGCCACGCATGCCTTAGCATCCAAGCACGCCCTCACACCCACCCACGCACGCCCTCACACCCACGCACGCCTTAGCATCCAAGCACGCCCTCGCACCCACGCACGCCTTAGCATCCAAGCACGCCCTCGCACCCACGCACGCCAACACCAACCTGCACGCCTCACGTAAGATAAAAGCGTACACCTGATGGGTCACGGGCGTCGTGTTCAGTATGGTCCTTGTGTCTAGTCTGTAGCCCGGGGTGGCGGGGGAGAGCCCGGGGTGGCGGGGGAGAGCCCGGGGTGGCGGGGGAAAAAGAGCCAGGGGTGGCGGGGGAGAGCCCGGGGTGGCGGGGGAGAGCCCGGGGTGGCGGGGGAGAGCCAGGGGTGGCGGGGTGGCGGGGGAGAGCCCGGGTGGCGGGGGAGAGCCAGGGGTGGCGGGGGAAAAAGAGAGCCAGGGGTGGCGGGGGAGAGCCCGGGGTGGCGGGGGAGAGCCCGGGGTGGCGGGGGAGAGCCCGGGGTGGCGGGGGAGAGCCCGGGGTGGCGGGGGAGAGCCCGGGGTGGCGGGGGAAAAAGAGCCAGGGGTGGCGGGGGAAAAAGAGCCCGGGGTGGCGGGGGAGAGCCCGGGGTGGCGGGGGAGAGCCCGGGGTGGCGGGGTGGCGGGGGAGAGCCAGGGGTGGCGGGGGAGAGCCCGGGTGGCGGGGGAGAGCCAGGGGTGGCGGGGGAAAAAGAGAGCCAGGGGTGGCGGGGGAGAGCCCGGGGTGGCGGGGGAGAGCCCGGGGTGGCGGGGGAAAAAGAGCCAGGGGTGGCGGCGGAGAGCCCGGGGTGGCGGGGGAAAAAGAGAGCCAGGGGTGGCTGGGGAGAGCCCGGGGTGGCGGGGGGAAAAAGAGAGCCCGGGGTGGCGGGGGAGCCAGGGGTGGCTGGGGGAGAGCCCGGGGTGGTTGGGGGAGAGCCCGGGGTGGTTGGGGGAGAGCCAGGGGTGGCGGGGGAGAGCCAGGGGTGGCGGGGGAGAGCCAGGGGTGGCGGGAGAGAGCCAGGGGTGGCGGGGGAGAGCCCGGGGTGGCGGGGGAGAGCCCGGGGTGGCGGGGGAGAGCCCGGGGTGGCGGGGGAGAGCCCGGGGTGGCGGGGGAGAGCCCGGGGTGGCGGGGGAAAAAGAGAGCCAGGGGTGGCGGGGGAGAGCCCGGGGTGGCTGGGGAGAGCCCGGGGTGGCTGGGGAGAGCCCGGGGTGGCGGGGGGAAAAAGAGAGCCCGGGGTGGCGGGGGAGCCAGGGGTGGCGGGGGAGAGCCCGGGGTGGTTGGGGGAGAGCCAGGGGTGGCGGGGGAGAGCCCGGGGTGGCGGGGGAGAGCCCGGGGTGGCGGGGGAGAGCCCGGGGTGGCGGGGGAGAGCCCGGGGTGGCGGGGGAGAGCCCGGGGTGGCGGGGGAGAGCCCGGGGTGGCGGGGGAAAAAGAGAGCCAGGGGTGGCGGGGGAGAGCCCGGGGTGGCGGGGGAGAGCCCGGGGTGGCGGGGGAGAGCCCGGGGTGGCGGGGGAGAGCCCGGGGTGGCTGGGGAGAGCCCGGGGTGGCGGGGGAGAGCCCGGGGTGGCGGGGGAGAGCCCAGAGGTGGCGGGGGAAGGCAGGAGCAGGCATCGAGGCCCCCCACACCAGGATCCCGCACCGCCACAGGCACATCCACCACAGGAGCCCCGGGCACTCCATCAACATCTTCCTCGCAAGACACTGAAGCCCCATATTCTCTCACGTCCGCCCAGGCGACACCACCATGGGAGGCCAACTGAGAGACCTCCTCGTACACTTCCGATTAGGACGCAGGTCATCCGAACTATCCACCTCCACCACACTCGCCCCACCGGGAGCATGGGAATCCAGAGCAACCGGAGCAACCACCACCCGGCGGCCCAACACCCGCAGGAGGGCGCGGAGTAGGATCCCCAGCCTCAAAGCCCTCAGGGAGAGCACCCACCCCCTACAGCTGCATGCACAGGACCCTCCAGGTCCCCCAGAGGGAGGAAATTCTCCTCCTTGAAGAGACTGACACGTTCCACGAGGCCTGCATGGCACACTGCAGCCAGGTGCTTCGACAAGCGACACCTGAAACCAGGTACGTGGATGTCGAATCCCATCAGCATCACCGAAGATGATGGCATCCGTAAGTCGCATAGTCAACGTCCTCGTCTCATTCGGTACGCCCTTCAGCTGGCCAGATGAAATCACATTCTTGCCAACGTGTAACACACGCCCAAACTTCCCTAAGTGACGCAGCAACAGATCGTCGGGAAATTCAAAGGGCGCACAAAGGGAGCCGGTCGGCCGAGCGGACAGCACGCTGGGCTTGTGATCCTGTGGTCCCGGGTTCGATCCCAGGCGCCGGCGAGAAACAATGGGCAGAGTTTCTTTCACCCTATGCCCCTGTTACCTAGCAGTAAAATGGGTACCTGGGTGTTAGTCAGCTGTCACGGGCTGCTTCCTGGGGGTGGAGGCCTGGTCGAGGACCGGGCCGCGGGGACACTAAAGCCTCGAAATCATCTCAAGATAACCTCAAGATAACCATGGACACTCATGCGACGTTCCGCTACGATCTGATACGGCGACAGTCCCAGCATCCCTGGCAACACACGAGAGACATCTCCCGTCACGCAGGGTGCAGTCGCACCTCCACAGATCTCCAGTATCATCTATTGATACTGGTAATGGCTCAAAAGGGCCACCACTTACGGGCTATTCATGCCCGTGCCACCTTTTGGGTGGCTTAATCTTCATCAATCAATCACCTGGCAACGTGAAGGTGCGCCATCAACGGCTAAGAAAATCCGCGAAGACATCCATGGAACTAAGCTTCACCGCCTGGTGGCTAGATATGGTCTGAACACACTGACATTGGTCACTGAAACACCGCTGGGTTATCCACAATGCTGGAGAACTAGAGGCCAGCCGTCAACGACCGCTTCACATGGGGTAAGGGATACAAAACATTACACAGGCATATCATTTTGATTGGATGATATCCAATCGCCCAATCATAAATCTCTACAATAAATATTTACCATTGTCCGCTATCTTTTCCTTCCTCTGAAACACAGAATAACATATCCCAAACTAAGATATACCCCAGACTGTCCAAGATATCTGACAGGAGGCGCGTCAGTCTGTCCATTCGCCCTTGGTAGTGACTGTGGAGTGGCCCCCTAATCCGGATATTAACGTATCATTGTACTGATTTAGGGTCAACTCACATTCATTGTTGATATCCTCTCTGGGTATGGCTGTCTCCTGTCTTCTGGTGCTCTCAGCCATGTCCTGGCCCCCCTGCCCCCTGGTGTGGGTACAGCAGTGTCCTGCCCCCTGCCCCCTGGTGTGGGTACAGCAGTGTCCTCCCCCCTGACTCCTGGTGTGGGTACAGCAGTGTTCTGCCCCCTGCCTCCTGGTGTGGGTACAGCAGTGTCCTGCCCCCTGCCCCCTGGTGTGGGTACAGCAGTGTCCTTCCCCCCTGACTCCTGGTGTGGGTACAGCAGTGTCCTGCCCCCTGGTGTGGGTACAGCAGTGTCCTCCTCCCTGACCCCTGGTGTGGGTACAGCAGTGTCCAGCCCCCTGGTGTGGGTACAGCAGTGTCCTCCTCCCTGACCCCTGGTGTGGGTACAGCAGTGTCCTACCCCCTGGTGTGGGTACAGCAGTGTCCTCCTCCCTGACCCCTGGTGTGGGTACAGCAGTGTCCTACCCCCTGGTGTGGGTACAGCAGTGTCCTGCCCCCTGACCCCTGGTGTGGGTACAGCAGTGTCCTCCCCCCTGACTCCTGGTGTGGGTACAGCAGTGTCCTCCCCCTCTGACCCCTGGTGTGGGTACAGCAGTGTCCTGCCCCCTGACTCCTGGTGTGGGTACAGCAGTGTCCAGCCCCCTGACTCCTGGTGTGGGTACAGCAGTGTCCTCCCCCTCTGACCCCTGGTGTGGGTACAGCAGTGTCCTGCCCCCTGACTCCTGGTGTGGGTACAGCAGTGTCCTCCCCCTCTGACCCCTGGTGTGGGTACAGCAGTGTCCTGCCCCCTGACTCCTGGTGTGGGTACAGCAGTGTCCAGCCCCCTGACTCCTGGTGTGGGTACAGCAGTGTCCTCCCCCTCTGACCCCTAGTGTGGGTACAGCAGTGTCCTGCCCCCTGACTCCTGGTGTGGGTACAGCAGTGTCCTCCCCCTCTGACCCCTGGTGTGGGTACAGCAGTGTCCTGCCCCCTGACTCCTGGTGTGGGTACAGCAGTGTCCTCCCCCTCTGACCCCTGGTGTGGGTACAGCAGTGTCCTCCCCCTCTGACCCCTGGTGTGGGTACAGCAGTGTC
Organism: Procambarus clarkii; assembly: GCF_040958095.1. Taxonomy (NCBI): domain Eukaryota; kingdom Metazoa; phylum Arthropoda; class Malacostraca; order Decapoda; family Cambaridae; genus Procambarus; species Procambarus clarkii. Next base: position 19,507,265 of record NC_091234.1, on the reverse strand, counting down.
CTGCCCCCTGACTCCTGGTGTGGGTACAGCAGTGTCCTCCCCCTCTGACCCCTGGTGTGGGTACAGCAGTGTCCAGCCCCCTGACTCCTGGTGTGGGTACAGCAGTGTCCTGCCCCCTGACCCCTGGTGTGGGTACAGCAGTGTCCTGCCCCCTGACTCCTGGTGTGGGTACAGCAGTGTCCTCCCCCTCTGACCCCTGGTGTGGGTACAGCAGTGTCCTCCCCCTCTGACCCCTGGTGTGGGTACAGCAGTGTCCTCCCCCTCTGACCCCTGGTGTGGGTACAGCAGTGTCCAGCCCCCTGACTCCTGGTGTGGGTACAGCAGTGTCCTCCCCCCTGACTCCTGGTGTGGGTACAGCAGTGTCCAGCCCCCTGACTCCTGGTGTGGGTACAGCAGTGTCCTCCCCCTCTGACCCCTGGTGTGGGTACAGCAGTGTCCAGCCCCCTGACTCCTGGTGTGGGTACAGAAGTGTCCTCCCCCCTGGTGTGGGTACAGCAGTGTCCTCCCCCCTGACTCCTGGTGTGGGTACATCAGTGTCCTCCCCCTCTGACCCCTGGTGTGGGTACAGCAGTGTCCTCCCCCTCTGACCCCTGGTGTGGGTACAGCAGTGTCCTCCCCTCTGACCCCTGGTGTGGGTACAGCAGTGTCCTGCCCCCTGACCCCTGGTGTGGGTACAGCAGTGTCCTCCCCCTCTGACCCCTGGTGTGGGTACAGCAGTGTCATGCCCCCTGACCCCTGGTGTGGGTAATTCAGTGTGAGTCGACCCAAGATCATGTAGACATGCCACCCATTAGGAAGAAGGCAGTAGGCCTACTGAACAACGAAGCAGCAAAGTCATTCCTGACATTCACAATCGTCTGAAAAAGTGGAATTAAACTACGCTGTATTAGTGCTAATGTTAGCGTGAGTTGCTCACATTAGTTATTAGCAAATTTGCCTCCAATCCAAGGTTTTGCTTACCTTTTGTGTGGGGGGGGGGAAGGTGATGGTGTAAGGAGGTGCTGCTCCTACCGGAACACTGGCAGGAGCAGCAGCAGGAACAGCAGCAGCAGGAACAGCAGCAGCAGCAGGAACAGCAGCAGCAGCCAAGGTAAGTAAGTATTGGCGATTTGACCTGGAGGCGTAAGGCTTCCCCACCTGCGACCTTCATCTTCTGCAGGTGATACTGGGGGATGGGGGGGTAGTGACTGTTCCTGGGGAGGTACTGGGGGATGGGAGGGGTGTGGGTACTGGTCCTGGGGAGAGGGGAACGGTGTCGGGGGAAACTGGGGCTTCAGGGCATCTTGGCTAGTTCCACCTACCTCCAAGGTGGATCAGAGTGTTTGATGTGTAGTGCTTTAGCGCTGTCAAACAGTCGTCTAACTCTCCAGTCACCTGGGCTCTAGCAGACTCGAACCACGGACCCCAGGAGTAGGAGGCCGAACCTCACAAGTGAGGACGGCCCCTCAAGCAGGGGCCTGACAGCTGAGTAGACAGCACTCGGGAATCGTAGTCCTGAGGCTCCGGGTTCGATCCCCGGTGGAAACAAATGGGTATAGTTTCTTTCACCCCTGATGCGCCTGCTCACCTAGCAGTAAATAGGTACCTGGGAGTTAGACAGCTGCTACGGGCTGCTTCCTGGGGTGTGTAACAGAAAGGAGGCCTGGTCGAGGACCGGGCCGCGAGGACGCTAAGCCCCGAAATCATCTCAAGATAACCCAATTGCTTCTCCATGTCTTGGGAGAGAGTGCATATGTATATACATACCACTGTGTATATACACATACACAGTGGCATACCACAGGGCAGTGGTATGCCCAGTTGCATTTTACATTACCACAGGGCGCGGCGAAGGTCACCTCTGGAAACTGCCGGATAGCGATTGTTCAAGTGATGTCTATCCGGCCGGAGGGCGAGAGTGATTATAAGCCTGATTCACAATAGGATTTTGTTGATTATTGTGTGTGTGTGGGCTGGTAGTGTGGTGGCGGGTGGTGGTGGTGTTGTGGTGGGTGGTGAGGGTGGTGGTGGTGGGTGGTGGTGTTGGTGTGGTGGTGTTGTGGTGTTGTGGCAGGTGGTGGTGTGGTGGTGGGTGGTGTTGTGGTGGGTGGTGGTGTTGTTGTGGTGGTGTTGTGGTGGGTGGTGAGGGTGGTGTTGTTGTGGTGGTGTTGGTGTGGTGGTGTGGTGGTGGGTGGTGTTGTGGTGGTGGGTGGTGTTGTGGTGGGTGGTGTTGTGGTGGTGGGTGGTGTTGTGGCGGGTGGTGGTGTTGTTGTGGTGGTGTTGTGGTGGGTGGTGAGGGTGGTGTTGTTGTGGTGGTGTTGGTGTGGTGGTGTGGTGGTGGGTGGTGTTGTGGTGGTGGGTGGTGTTGTGGTGGGTGGTGTTGTGGTGGTGGGTGGTGTTGTGGTGGGTGGTGGTGTTGTTGTGGTGGTGTTGTGGTGGGTGGTGAGGGTGGTGTTGTTGTGGTGGTGTTGGTGTGGTGGTGTGGTGGTGGGTGGTGTTGGTGTGGCGGGTGGTGTTGGTGTGGCGGGTGGTGTTGGTGTGGTGGTGTTGGTGTGGCGGGTGGTGTTGGTGTGGTGGTGTTGGTGTGGCGGGTGGTGTTGGTGTGGTGGTGTTGGTGTGGCGGGTGGTGTTGGTGTGGTGGTGTTGGTGTGGCGGGTGGTGTTGTTGTGGCAACCCGTTCTCGCAAATTCGTATAGTCAATATTGACTTATTAAATAAGTGCATAGGTGACATACTAAACATAATAGATACCCTTAAAAAGCTTCATAGAAAACACCGACCTTACCTAACCTTGTTAGTATGTTAAGATAAGCATCTTATAGCTTCGTAATTAAAATTGTTACTTAACTTATTATAGGTATAGGTTAAGTAATAATTGTAATTACGAAGCAATAAGATGCTTATCTTAACATACTCACAAGGTTAGGTAAGGTCGGTGTTTTCTATGAAGCTTTTTAAGGGTATCTATTATGTTTAGTATATCACCTATGCACGTAGTTAATAAGTCAATATTGACTATACGAATTTGCGAGAACGGGTTGGTTGTGGTGGTGTTGGTGTGGTGGTGTTGTGGCGGGTGGTGGTGGTGATGTTGCGGCCTGCGGAGCCGTTCGACTCCCACACTAATCGTAACAGACAGTAGATAAACTAACTCGTGTCCAAAATACATTCATCTTCCATATAATAACTCATCTAGTGTGCATTGTTACCCATGGAGTAATTACTCTGTACGAGTGAAAACAGTGAATAAGTACGAACAAGGCTGTTGATCTTGGAGTTAATGAGTGTCGAGCACCATAGGTTAGGGGAAGTAGTGTGTCGTAGATGCTGCTATCTACACTGACCCAGGTCACTCAGATATACAGACAGACAGGTAGACACATGAGGACTTCAAACAGAAGCGTGTCACACCTGACAGGTTATCTTGATGTTATCTTGAGATGATTTCGGGGCTTTAGTGTCCCCGCGGCCCGGTCCTCGACCAGGCCTCCACCCCCAGGAAGCAGCCCGTGACAGCTGACTAACACCCAGGTACCTATTTACTGCTAGGTAACAGGGGCACTTAGGGTGAAAGAAACTTTGCCCATTTGTACCCAGGTAGGTACAACCCCTGACAAAACTGTGTCAAGAGTATTGTGAGTTAAGGTGTTGTGAGGGAGTGTGGGGTGGCGATGGGAGACTAATGTGTTCCCTGCTCCTACACTAATGTGTTCCCTGCTCCTACAGGCATGATGGAGGAGTACGCCCCGCTGATGGGCGGGGTGGTGGCGGCGGCGGCCGTGGTGGCAGCAACCTACTACCTCACCCGACCACCCTCCGTCCAACCACTGGTCGACCTGGACGAACAGTGTCATATAATTAAAGAGGTAAGTCGTCCATATTCAACTGTCGCAGTTCCATATTTTGTGTGCTGCGCGGCGCCTCAGGCAACACATATACCTGGAGAGGGTTCTGGGAGTTGTTCTACTACTTGTGATAACTTGATCCAACAGGCTGTTGCTTGGAGTGGCCCTCTGGCCCACATATCCACTACAGCCTGGTTGGTCCCGCACTTCTTGCAAGAACTTGTCTAAAAGAGGCCCTTTTTTAAGTCTTGTTGCTTGGAGGAAATGAATAACATTAATAAAATTTCTATGCAGAGTCTGCTATACATTTTTTTTTTTTTTTGAAGGGATATTCCTGCGCGGGCCCTAAGTCTCTGGCTGGCCCACTAAGTGTTGAGCACTGCTCTGATTGGTTAGTTCACAGCCCATTATATGAATTCACTCTTCTGATTGGCTGACTCATGACCCAACAAGTCTGTCGAGCGGCACAGTGGACATCTAGGCTGTGACGCTTATTAAAATCTTTGTTCTTAATATAAGAGAACTAATAATGTTTAGACCCATCTCCGTCGCCGCTCACAACAAGGGTATAGGATCCAAAATATTCATTAGTTAATATCTAGAGTTTCAGCATATGTCAGCACCAACCCGTCCTCGCCTCAAGTCCATTACATCCAGCGGTCGACCCCACAGACGCATTCATAAACTTTAGTATGCTGTTCATTCAAAAAGGGAATTTTCTCAAATATAAATTAATATTAATATTTTTTAGCGTATTGTGCATATATAGGCATAGGTTAGGTTAGGTGTTTAGGTTCTGTTGGCGATTATTTGTAGTACGTGGGTGAAGCATTTACAGCATTGTGGTTCGAACACAACTCGTCAGTGAAGCACTTGTTCCGGAAGTGTTCGAACGTCAGCAGTTGTGAGTCGTGTGTAAACCGTTTTTCAGTCATAAAAAGGGGGTTGGCGGGTGAACGGAATGGACTTTGGCCTTTGCTTGGAGGACGGGCTGTATTTCTTGGTCGTCCGCCACACTGTAACCTGTAATGTATAATATCAACAGAGTTGTCATGCTCGCTGCAACCTGTCGTCTAATAGAACGTCGCATTTTGACGTAGACTTAACCTATCTTGAGGTTATCTTGAGATGATTTCGGGGCTTTAGTGTCCCCGCGGCCCGGTCCTCGACCAGGCCTCCACCCCCAGGAAGCAGCCCGTGACAGCTGACTAACACCCAGGTACCTATTTTACTGCTAGGTAACAGGGGCATAGGGTGAAAGAAACTCTGCCCATTGTTTCTCGCCGGCGCCTGGGATCGAACCCAGGACCACAGGATCACAAGTCCAGTGTGCTGTCCGCTCGGCCGACCGGCTTCCCGATATATATAGACCTTACAAAGTTCTCCTCCTCACCTTGAGGAGGACAGAAGGATAGAAGAAAAAGACGCGATATGATCACTACGTTCAAAATAGTAACGGGATTCGATAAAATTGATAGGGAAGAATTCCTGAGACCCGGAACTTCAAGAACAAGCGGTCATAGATTTAAACTCACGAAACAAAGCTGCCGGAGAAATATACGAAAATTCACTTTTGTAAACAGAGTGGTAGACGGTTGGAACAAGTTAGGGGAGAAGGTGGTGGAGGCCAAGACCGTCAGTAATTGCAAAGCGTTATATGACAAAGAGTGCTGGGAAGACGGGACACCACGAGCGTAGCTCTCATCCTGTAACTACACTTAGGGTGTAATTACCTATGTGTAATTACCTTCCTTAGGATACAACCCACAACTGCTGGCTAACGTCCCGGCTCCTGTTTACTGCTAGGTGAAGAGACATCAGGGGGAAAGGAAACCCCTAGCAGTCCCCCATGGCGTAGTGGTAAAGCCCGGCGCTTGACGAACGCTTTGACTTGGGTTCGTTTCTATACCAGGGAGGATTGACGGGGCTCCAATCCTTAACTGCAGCCTCTGTTCACCCAGCAGTAAATTAGTACCTGGGGCCAGATTCACGAAAGTACTTACGAACGTGTACATCTTCCCTCAATCTTTGACGGCTTTGGTTACATTTATTAAACAGTTTACAAGCATGAAAACTTGCCAATCAACTGTTGTTATTGTTATAAACAGCCTCCTGGTGCTTCCGAGCTCATTAACTGTTTAATAATTGTAAACAAAGCCGCCAAAGATTGAGAAAAGGTGTACAGGTTCGTAAGTGCTTGCGTAGGTGCTTTCGTGAATCTGGCCCCAGGTTCGTAAGTGCTGCGTAGGTGCTTTCGTGAATCTGGCCCCTGTGCTACAGATCAGTAGCCACTTCACTAAGTGTAAATACACTTCACATGTATTTCAATTTGGTAACCTGCTTATCGTAAGATAGTTAGTTTAGCTCATTTATCATGCACCCCATACCCATCTTGTGGGCGGTAGTGGAAAGGGTTACAGAGGCACATAATGGGCTCAGGGACTGAACCCCACAATTCATTTAGCTAAGCCAATTACAATCTTGATGAGCTAGTTACAAAATTCAATATAAGTCGTCACATCAACAATGGGTTCGAGATCGACCACAAGTTCAGTTTCTAAATTAAGCAACTGACATATGTGGAGAGCTATAGTGTCACAATTGATATGTTTGTCCTGCACACCGCCTCCATACCAGGCTACGAGGGGGCCTCGTAGCCTGGTGGATAGCGCGCAGGACTCGTAATTCTGTGGCGCGGGTTCGATTCCCGCACGAGGCAGAAACAAATGGGCAAAGTTTCTTTCACCCTGAATGCCCCTGTTACCTAGCAGTAAATAGGTACCTGGGAGTTAGTCAGCTGTCACGGGCTGCTTCCTGGGGGTGGAGGCCTGGTCGAGGACCGGGCCGCGGGGACACTAAAGCCCCGAAATCATCTCAAGATAACCGCCCCCCATCCAGTGGGCAGCGGTGGATAGGTTACAATCACTTAGTTACTACCTACGTAAGATATCAAGCAGGTTTACATGTCTGAAATCTAAGTGTCCTCCATGGGAACAGGAAGCCGGGGCAAATTAATTGATGAGATTTCCGGTTATCTTGAGATGATTTCGGGGCTTTAGTGTCCCCGCGGCCCGGTCCTCGACCAGGCCTCCACCCCCAGGAAGCAGCCCGTGACAGCTGACTAACACCCAGGTACCTATTTTACTGCTAGGTAACAGGGGCATAGGGTGAAAGAAACTCTGCCCATTGTTTCTCACCGGCGCCCGGGATCGAACCCGGGACCACAGGATCACAAGTCCAGCGTGCTGTCCGCTCGGCCGACCGGCTCCCATTGATCCGGAGTAATAATTGAGCGCGCACACCGCGTTTGTCATCCTTGTCTTCGCTGAAGATTATCTGATGACATAAACCTCAGGGTAATATACATAGCTGAGACGTTATCAAGTGTGCAACCATTATATATTAGTTAGCCCAGCATGTTTAGTTTTCTACAAACATACTTTAACAGAAAACGTACTTTATAAGGGCCAACTTATCTGTTGTATTGGTCGTTTCGATCCAGTGTGATGCATTGCGATATTTGTATAGTTATATGGTATTGGCCTGGGTCAGTAACTGGATGGGTGAGCTTTGTCCCGGGTATAGAGACCACTTCGAGGCGATAATGGCTTCCTATCTCTGTGTATCCCCCCCAGTCCTTGCATGGTAGGTGGTGGTGGTGGCAATAGGGGTACTCACCTATTTGTACGTTGAGCTCTGGCTCTTTGGTCCCGCCTCTCAACTGTCAATCAACTGGTGTACAGATTCCTGAGCCTACTGGGCTCTATCATATCTACATTTAAAACTGTGTATGGAGTCAGCCTCCACCACATCACTGCCCAATGCATTCCACCTGTTAACTACTTTTGACACTGAAAAAGTTCTTTCTAACGTCCCTGTGGCTCATGTGGGTACTCAGTTTCCATCTGTGTCCCCTTGTTCGCGTACTACCAGTGTTGAATAGTTTATCCTTGTCTACCCTGTCGATTCCCCTGAGGATTTTGTAGGTTGTGATCATGTCTCCCCTTACTCTTCTGTCTTCCAGGGTCGTAAGGTGCATTTCCCGCAACCTTTCTTCGTAACTCATGCCTCTTAGTTCTGGGACTAGTCTAGTGGCATACCTCTGAACTTTTTCCAGCTTCGTCCTGTGCTTGACAAGATACGGGCTCCATGCTGGGGCCTCATACTCCAGGATTGGTCTTACATATGTGGTATACAAGATTCTGAATGATTCCTTACACAGGTTCCTGAAGGCTGTTCTGATGTTAGCCAGCCTCGCATATGCTGCAGGCGTTATTCTCTTTATGTGGGCTTCAGGAGACATGTTTGGTGTGATATCAACTCCTAGATCTTTCTCTCTGTATGTTTCATTAAGTACTTCATCTCCTATTCTGTATCCTGTATCTAGCCTCCTGATTCCACCGCCTAGTTTCATTACTTTGCATTTACTCGGGTTGAACTTTAGCAGCTATTTGTTGGACCATTCATTCAGTCTGTCTAGGTCATCTTGTAGCCTCTTACTATCATCCTCTGTTTCAATCCTCATAATTTTTGCATCATCAGCAAACATTGAGAGAAACGAGTCTATACCCTCTGAGAGATCATTTACATATATCAGAAACAGTATAGGTCCAAGGACTGACCCCTGCGGGACTCCACTTGTGACGTCTCGCCAATCTGAGACCTCACCCCTCACATAGACTCGTTGTCTCCTGTTGCTTAGGTACTCTTGTATCCAATGGAGTACCTTCCCTTTCACTCCAGCCTGCATCTGCAGCTTTTTCACTAGTCTCTTGTGTGGCACTGTACCAAAGGCTTTCTGACAATCCAAAAATATGCAGTCTGCCCACCCTTCTCTTTCATGCCTTATACTTGTTGCCTAGTCGTAGAATTCAAGTAACCCTGTGAGGCAGGAGTGGAGGACAGGTGGTGGTGGCAGCAGCAGGGGTTGGTATTGAAATAAGTTTATTGAGGTAAAATACACACAAAGGGATGAGGTAGCTCAAGCTATTCTCACCCCATAGGGGTTGATATGGCAGATGGTGGTGGTAGTGGAGGCCAGAAATCGTTTACCCATAAGACCCAACTGTGAGCGACCCTACGAGGAGGGAGGGAGGGGGGAAGGTCTAGCCCCATACCCCCTCCTCGTATCCTAGCTGTCTGTACCTGGTACGGTTGTAAATATCTAGACAGTGCAGTTCGTTATAGCATTTGCGCCTGACGCTGTTCATGGAGGTGGCTGCCTCAGTTTCCTCTCACATTCTGCCCACGTGTTGACCGTATTCATTACTGCACAATTCTCAGATACACTTCCAATTTCCTCCCGTGTTCTTTCAGCCTATTTTCTATCATTTGGAAATGGATATCAATGTGTACCGTGCGTATTTCCCCTTAGTATTATGTGGTGGCAGGTGGTGGTTGGCAGGTGGTGGTTGGCAGGTGATGGTAGGTGGCAGGTGGTGGTTGGTAGGTGATGGTAGGTGGCAGGTGGTGGTTGGTAGGTGGTGGTAGGTGGTGGTTGGTAGGTGGTGGTAGGTGGTGGTGGCAGCAGGTGGTGGTTGGTAGGTGGCAGGTGGTGGTTGGTAGGTGGTGGTAGGTGGTGGTGGCAGCAGGTGGTGGTTGGCAGGTGGTGGTTGGTAGGTGGCAGGTGGTGGTTGGTAGGTGATGGTAGGTGGTGGTTGGTAGGTGATGGTAGGTGGTGGAGGCCGAAGACTTGGCTTGCGGCCCTGTATGTGTCTTCGCCAGTGGACGGGTGCCGGGACTCACTACACCCAACACCTTGTGACTACACCCCATGTGTGTGTGTCTAATTTAGCGGCGGTGCGGCCCGCTGCCACATCTACACACCACTCCTCACACAACACACTCACACACACACACACACAACACACACACACAACACACTCACACACACTCACACACACACACACACACACAACACACACACACACACACAACACACACACACAACGCACACACAGTCATACAAGAGAGAGTCCTTGGAAGCAGCCTTAAGGGAAGAGTCATACACACACAAATGACCTGTTGTAGATGCGTGACAGATTTACCTCAAAGCAATAACTAGTAGAACCAACTAGAAAGGGAACCTTCCTCGACCTTATTTTCAGTGATGAACTAGTTAGAAATATGATCTTCTTGAGGTTATCTTGAGATGATTTCGGGGCTTTAGTGTCCCCGCGGCCCGGTCCTCGACCAGGTCTCCACCCCCAGGAAGCAGCCCGTGACAGCTGACTAACACCCAGGTACCTATTTATTGCTAGGTATCAGGGGCATAGATTGAAAGAAACTCTGCCCATTGTTTCTCGTCGGCGCCTGCGATCGAACCCAGGACCACAGGATCACAAGTCCAGCGTGCTGTCCGCTCGGCCGACCGGCTCCCAAATGAATTCTTCGTGAATATGACACTAACATGGAAGGAAACTATCAGGGGGAAAGCGCCAAGCCATCACAACTATATAGCACTGGGAAGGGGGTCAGGATAAGGATTTGTGATGGGACGGGGGGAAGGAATGGTGCCCCAACCACTTGTGGACGGTCGGGGAATTGAACGCCGACCTGCATGAAACGAGATCGTCGCTCTACCGTCCAGGGGCTAGATTCACGAAAGCACTTACGAACGTGTACATCTTTCCTCAATCTTTGACGGCTTTGGTTACATTTATTAAACAGTTTACAAGCATGAAAACTTGCCAATCAACTGTTGTTATTGTTATAAACAGCCTCCTGGTGCTTCGGAGCTCATTAACTGTTTAATAATTGTAAACAAAGCCGCCAAAGATAAGGAAAAGATGTAAACGTTCGTAAGTGCTTTCGTGAATCTGGCCCCAGGCCCCAAGTGGTTGGACACACCAACATGGAGCCACCTTAAAGCAGCCATAGACAGCATGCCTCTGCACTCTGCACGAGACTACGGGAATTCTATATTGATAACAAATTGCACAAGCCACTATCACATCCTTTAAACATCTTCAGGAGACGAGAGTGAAGATACTGGTGTTGTCCTCAACATACACAAAACAGCGAGGGTTCGAGCCACTCCACAAACAACACATCCAATAGCTCCAACATCAAACATCATAAAAGTCTTTGTAATAACAAAACAGGTGGAATCAGAGTCGACATAACCCCAGACAACACGGGTTCGGAACCCATTGTGACCATGGTGTTATTAAACACAAAATGCAAACAAAAGGAATTGCTGAAGTAGAGAGATGGTTCTTCAGTTAACGGACATAATCCAGAGTGTAACATGTAAGTAAATATCCAGATTATCCACAGTGAAAAACTCGGTGCTTCCCCAGGGTACTGTGCTTGCTCCGATACTTCTCAGCCACATAGCTGCCACAACTGCAAGAAAAATGACAGGATAACAAGAACCTTTCACACAAGTCATGCGAGTGATTTGTGAAGCTATGCTGCAGGGTCTGAACATATGGCATCTCACCTGAGTAACTTCTGTATACTGAAGACACACGTGTAGTGTGCCGGGGCCCCGGGTTGAAGACTTGCCAGCGCGCGGCACTGTGCGCCCTCTGGCCGCTTCTGTAATAATAAAGTTTGGTGACATCCGCCTCGTGTCTCCGGAGCAGTGACTAGCCAGCGTGTGACACCTCACATGCGCACATAAACCACTGCCTCGCCAAGAGCCTGTGACTAGCCAAGAGCCTACACCTCGCCAGGAGCCTTTGACTAGCCAAGAGTCTAAGCTTCGCCAAGGGCCTGTGACTACCCAAGGGCCTAAGCTTCGCCAAGAGCCTACGCCTCGCCAAGGGCCTGTGACTAGCCAAGAGTCTAAGCTTCGTCAAGAGCCTTTGACTAGCCAAGAGCCTACGCTTCGCCAAAAGCCTAAGCTTCGCGAAGGGCCTTTGACTAGCCAAGAGCCTAAGCTTCGCTAAGAGCCTAAGCTTCGCCAAGGGCCTGTGACCAGCCAAGAGCCTACACCTCGCCAAGAGCCTTTGATTAGCCAAGAGCCTTTGACTAGCCAAGAGCCTACGCTTCACCAAGAGCCTGTGACAAGCCAAGATAGCGTGGGGTGGGGGGGGGGCTCAGTAATTACTGTCTTACGGCTGCACAATTCTTAATGCTGTTATTATTGTTAGTTATGAATCAAGAAAGGTTGACGCACAGATGAATGTGGCGAGCAGACAAAGGGAAGCTATACTGTTGTCTCCCTTGCCTCACTCTTCTCTTAAGAGCTTCGTTGTGTGCTGACACAGCTGCCCTGACTGTGTGTCAAGCTGACCCCCGCTGTCAGGAAGCTGCTCTACTCATCACTGTCTCTTGTGGACTGTCTGGAGGCACTCATCATGATGGCGCAGCAATGTATACAATGCAGGAACTTGGGCCTCCAGTTCTGCCGAAAGAGCAGAGTTCGACTCCCGCAAGTATCTCTCAGCGCCCAGAGGCCTTCGGTTCTAATCTCGCTCAACGCTACATATTTGACGCCGTCGACCCCCGCGTGGAAATTGTGATGGCTTAGAGTTATTCAAATGGCGGCAATATTGATGCTTCAGTATTGCAGAAGGATTGATTGGTTGCCTAGTTTCTGGCGCTTTTTAGCTAGGCAAAACTGCTACACTTTTTGACTGAGAGAGGTTGGGCGTTGTCAGACGCCCCCTGGAGGGTACTCTGGCCTGTGTACGGCCACAGTACTTACTGGTACTCAGAGTACCACTCACACTGTGTGTACTCACCTGTGTGAGTGACCTGTGTACATAGCTGTGTGTGAGGCAGCTTGAGAGAGTAAGCTGAGTGCCACTCATACTTGCACTCGCCAGCAAAGCTGCCGAAGGTGTGTAATTGATGCAGCTTAATATTATCCTGCTCTGGTTATTGTCGTGTACAAATGAGCTGATGCTGTCAGCTATGACACAGTTACTGCCTGTGGCACAGAGCCATGACACAGAGCCATGACACAGCCCCCCGCTCCAGTGTCCCGGTACACTTATCTATATCTACATTAATTTGTATCTACTTCAGGGTTTTATTCCCTGTTTAAAACTTATATTTAAATACTAATATTAACATAGTAAAGTATATTGCTATTTTAAGTTATAAATTGCTTATATAATGCTATTTTGTGTATCTATATGAATTAGTTTCTTTTAATATTATATTTTGTTAATAGTCTAACAGTTCATCTATGTTTTAGTGATTGGAATCGTATCTTAATGATTGGTCCTTTGTATTTTAAATGTTCTTGCATGTTAAATGACCATAGAAAGATCTGATTGATATCTGATTGGAGGTTTGCCGTGTCCTCTATGTCCTCTCATTAAAATCCTAGTGTCATCTGCTAAGGATGATCAACCCGTTCTCGCACTTTCTTACAGTCAATATTGACTTATTAAATACGTGCATATGTGACATACTAAACATACTAGTTTACCTTGAAAATCTTCATAGAAAACACCGACCTTACCTAATCTTCTTAGTATGTTAAGATAAGCATCTTATTGCTTATCTTAGCAATAAGTATGTTATTGTTAGTATGTTAAGTATCTTAGTATGTTAAGTATCTTAGTATGTTAAGATAAGCATCTTATTGACAATACGAAAGTGCGAGAACGGGTTGGGATGATACAGTGCTATTGATTGTGTCCTTATCTATGTCCGATATGAAGATAAGAAAAAAAGATACTGGAGCTTTTGTAGCATTACTTATATGTCTTCTCTTATTAGTATCTTTGGAATACTTCTTAAATATCTACTTTCACGGATTAGTAGATTTACAGTCGTTAACTTTCCTAGCGCAAGGCCTTCGTTCTTGACATTTAATCTCTGGCAAAACTTAACAGTAGCTTTCTGTTCGTCCACTTGGACTGGACGGTAGAGCGACGGCTTCGCTTCTTGCAGGTCGGCGTAATTAGGTACCTGGGAGATAGACAGCTGCTACGGGTTGCTTCCTGGGGAGAGGGGGGGGGGTAACAAAAAGGAGGCCTGGTCGAGGACCGGGCCGCGGGGACGCAAAGCCCCGAAATCATCTCAAGATAACTTCAAGATGGTGGCATCACGTGTCACGGGATGACATCTTGAGAAGTGTAGATCTGTCACATGCTTGATGGGACTCTTGGAAAGGTGAGACACTCGGTTGGCCGTCTTGGCTGGGCCCTCTTGGCTGGGCCCTCTTGGCTGGCCCCTCTTGGCTGGCCCCTCTTGGCTGGCCCCTCTTGGCTGGCCCCTCGTAGCTGGTCCTCTTGGCTGGCCCTCTTGGCTATCCCCTCTTGGCTATCCCTTGGCTATCCCCTCTTGGCTGGCCCCTCTTGGCTGGCCCCTCTTGGCTAGCCCCTCTTGGCTAGCCCCTCTTGGCTGGCCCCTCTTGGCTGGCCCCTCTTGGCTGGTCCCTCTTGGCTGGGCCCTCTTGGCTGGCCCCTCTTGGCAGGCCCCTCTTGGCTGGCCCCTCTTGGCTGGCCCCTCTTGGCTGGCCCCTCTTGGCTGGCCCCTCTTGGCTGGCCCCTCTTGGCTGGTCCCTCTTGGCTGGGCCCTCTTGGCTGGCCCCTCTTGGCTGGCCCCTCTTGGCTGGTCCCTCTTGGCTGGGCCCTCTTGGCTGGCCCCTCTTGGCAGGCCCCTCTTGGCTGGCCCCTCTTGGCTGGCCCCTCTTGGCTGGCCCATCTTGGCTGGCCCCTCTTGGCTGGCCCCTCTTGGCTGGCCCCTCTTGGCTGGCCCCTCTTGGCTGGTCCCTCTTGGCTGGGCCCTCTTGGCTGGTCCCTCTTGGCTGGGCCCTCTTGGCTGGCCCCTCTTGGCTGGCCCCTCTTGGCTGGCCCTCGTGAAGGGATGGTGCAAGAGGTGCCATACTCGTCTTAAGTAATGCCAACTTAGTTAAAGAAACTTTTTATTATGTGAAAGTGGGTGTAAAGTGGTCCTTGTAGGGTGACCATTGTGGCCCCTTGTAGGGTGACCATTGTGGCCCTTGTAGGGTGACCATTGTGACCCTTGTAGGGTGACCATTGTGGTCCTTGTAGGGTGACCATTGTGGCCCTCGTAGGGTGACCATTGTGGCCCTCGTAGGGTGACCATTGTGGTCCTTGTAGGGTGACCATTGTGGTCCTTGTAGGGTGACCATTGTGGTCCTTGTAGGGTGACCATTGTGTTCCTTGTAGGGTGACCATTGTGGCCCTCGTAGGGTGACCATTGTGGTCCTTGTAGGGTGACCATTGTGGTCCTTGTAGGGTGACCATTGTGGTCCTTGTAGGGTGACCATTGTGGTCCTTGTAGGGTGACCATTGTGGCCCTTGTAGGGTGACCATTGTGGTCCTTGTAGGGTGACCATTGTGGTCCTTGTAGGGTGACCATTGTGGCCCTTGTAGGGTGACCATTGTGGCCCTCGTAGGGTGACTATTGTGGCCCTTGTAGGGTGACCATTGTGGCCCTCGTAGGGTGACCATTGTGGCCCTCGTAGGGTGACTATTGTGGCCCTTGTAGGGTGACCATTGTGGCCCTTGTAGGGTGACCATTGTGGTCCTTGTAGGGTGACCATTGTGTTCCTTGTAGGGTGACCATTGTGACCCTTGTAGGGTGACCATTGTGACCCTTGTAGGGTGACCATTGTGGCCCTTGTAGGGTGACCATTGTGGTCCTTCTAGGGTGACCATTGTGACCCTTGTAGGGTGACCATTGTGGTCCTTCCAGGGTGACCATTGTGACCCTTGTAGGGTGACCATTGTGGTCCTTGTAGGGTGACCATTGTGACCCTTGTAGGGTGACCATTGTGGTCCTTCTAGGGTGACCATTGTGACCCTTGTAGGGTGACCATTGTGGTCCTTCTAGGGTGACCATTGTGACCCTTGTAGGGTGACCATTGTGGCCCTTATAGGGTGACCATTGTGGCCCTTGTAGGGTGACCATTGTGACCCTTCTAGGGTGACCATTGTGACCCTTCTAGGGTGACCATTGTGGCCCTCGTAGGGTGACTATTGTGGACCTAGAGAGAGGGGGGGGGGTGCGAGAGTGGGGGTAGAGAGAGGGGGGTGTGAAAGTGGAGTGAGTAGAGGCGACTAGATTCAGTGCCAACACGGCTCAGTGTGGTCCTAGCCAGTGCCAGTGCCGCCAGTGGAGTGCCTCTGAGGCCCTAAGGGTCGTGTTCTGGCTCGGGTTCCCCTCACCCATCCACCCCCCACACTCTGACCCCCACACAGTCACCCCCCCCACACAATATATGCAAAAGTTGCTGTGGGCGGTGGTAATACCACTCATGTGAAGACTTGAGGTCTCTTAGTGACTGTTGACTGGAGGAATCTTTCCGCCTGACTGTCAAGCGTTTCCTGGGGTCAGGTGGTGTTGAGGTCAAAGGTCAAGGATGGGTCGGAAGAACGGAGAGGTCATCCCTGACCATCCCAGCAAGATCTGCTACAATCCTGTACGACTTGTGATAGAATTGGACAATCAGTCTGATATTGTCAAAGTAAGTCATCTGTTATACTCAAATTCTGTCAGTTGAAATGTAACCAATCACAGGCGAGTAGGCCTCTGACGTCATGCCAGACAGAGGTGCATCAGGCATGCTCCCAGCAGCCTCAGTTATCCTCACAGACTCAGAGTAGAAGGACCTCGGCTAGGCAGATACCCTGGAAACACAAACCGAAACTGTCTCTATTTTCCGCTTGTTACAACTTGTAATTAAGTTGTTACATCTTGGCTTAACGTGTTTATGACGTATTAGAACGTTGTTACAACTTGATATATTGGTTGTTATAACTGGTTAGGAGGTGTTAAAACTTGTTCGAACGTTGTACCAACGTCGTAGTTTCGGTGTGTGTTCGTCGGGTATATACCTTGATATCTCAGTCAATAAATATATTCAGAAGCGACTACTGTGTCTACCATCTACCCGAACAAGGCAAACGAATACATCGCCATCTTCTCTTTCCTTTCTTAGATGGTCTTAGGGATTCTTAAGAATAATGTAGGCTCTCACGAGGCGTGAAAGATTGCTTAGGAATTGGTTATTCATGTTCTGGGTTATATTACCCTGTTCTTCCCTGGTTCGATCCTCGCCATGTTCTCCAAACACAGTCGTTAATTGAGAGGGAAGGGAATTATTAGTGGAAAGCGCCAAGCCATTACGACTATATAGCACTGGGAAGGGGTCAGGATAAGGATTTGGGATGGGACAGGGGGGAGGAATGGTGCCCAACCACTTGTGGACGGTCGGGGATTGAACACCGACCTGCATGAAGCGAGACCGTCGCTCTACCATCCAGCCCAAGTGGTTGCAAATTAGAACGAGATTGTGTTCTTTCTGCTCTCTCGAGCACCACTATAAACATCAGAGGTCCGCGGTTGTTCAACGTCCTCCCAGCGACTATAAGAAATATTGCCGGAACAACCGTGGACATCTTCAAGAGGAAACTGGACTGTTTTCTAAGAGAAGTGCCGGACCAACCGGGGTGTGGTGGGTATGTGGGCCTGCGGGCCGCTCCAAGCAACAGCCTGGTGGACCAAACTCTCACAAGTCAAGCCTGGCCTTGGGCCGCTCCAAGCAACAGCCTGGTGGACCAAACTCTCACAAGTCAAGCCTGGCCTGCGGGCCGCTCCAAGCAACAGCCTGGTGGACCAAACTCTCACAAGTCAAGCCTGGCCTCGGGCCGCTCCAAGCAACAGCCTGGTGGACCAAACTCTCACAAGTCAAGCCTGGCCTCGGGCCGCTCCAAGCAACAGCCTGGTGGACCAAACTCTCACAAGTCAAGCCTGGCCTCGGGCCGCTCCAAGCAACAGCCTGGTGTACCAAACTCTCACAAGTCAAGCCTGGCCTTGGGCCGCTCCAAGCAACAGCCTGGTGGACCAAACTCTCACAAGTCAAGCCTGGCCTCGGGCCGCTCCAAGCAACAGCCTGGTGGACCAAACTCTCACAAGTCAAGCCTGGCCTCGGGCCGCTCCAAGCAACAGCCTGGTGGACCAAACTCTCACAAGTCAAGCCTGGCCTGCGGGCCGCTCCAAGCAACAGCCTGGTGGACCAAACTCTCACAAGTCAAGCCTGGCCTTGGGCCGCTCCAAGCAACAGCCTGGTGGACCAAACTCTCACAAGTCAAGCCTGGCCTCGGGCCGCTCCAAGCAACAGCCTGGTGGACCAAACTCTCACAAGTCAAGCCTGGCCTCGGGCCGCTCCAAGTAACAGCCTGGTGGACCAAACTCTCACAAGTCAAGCCTGGCCTCGGGCCGCTCCAAGCAACAGCCTGGTGGACCAAACTCTCACAAGTCAAGCCTGGCCTGCGGGCCGCTCCAAGCAACAGCCTGGTGGACCAAACTCTCACAAGTCAAGCCTGGCCTCGGGCCGGGCTTGGGGAGTAGAAGAACTCCCAGAACCCCATCAAGCAGGAATACGTTCAACAAACCATCTAAGTCATTGGGAACATTTAAAAAGTCTCAAACTGTGTTCTCTAAAGCGCAGGCGAGAGAGATGCACAGTAATTTACACGTGGAAAATATTAGAGGGGCTGGTCCCAAACCTGCACACAGAAATAACATCACATGAGACCAGGAGGCATGGCAGGATGTGCAGAATACCCCCGTTGAAGAGCAGAGGTGCAACAGGTACTCTGAGAGAGAACTATCAACATCAGAGGCCCGAGACTGTTCAACACGCTTCCACTACACATAAGGGACATAACTGGCCGACCCCTCACAGTGTTCAAGAGAGAACTATCAACATCAGAGGTCCGAGACTGTTCAACACGCTTCCACTACACATAAGGGACATAACTGGCAGACCCCTCACAGTGTTCAAGAGAGAACTATCAACATCAGAGGCCCGAGACTGTTCAACACGCTTCCACTACACATAAGGGACATAACTGGCAGACCCCTCACAGTGTTCAAGAGAGAACTATCAACATCAGAGGCCCGAGACTGTTCAACACGCTTCCACTACACATAAGGGACATAACTGGCCGACCCCTCACAGTGTTCAAGAGAGAACTATCAACATCAGAGGCCCGAGACTGTTCAACACGCTTCCACTACACATAAGGGACATAACTGGCCGACCCCTCACAGTGTTCAAGAGAGAACTATCAACATCAGAGGTCCGAGACTGTTCAACACGCTTCCACTACACATAAGGGACATAACTGGCAGACCCCTCACAGTGTTCAAGAGAGAACTATCAACATCAGAGGCCCGAGACTGTTCAACACGCTTCCACTACACATAAGGGACATAACTGGCAGACCCCTCACAGTGTTCAAGAGAGAACTATCAACATCAGAGGCCCGAGACTGTTCAACACGCTTCCACTACACATAAGGGACATAACTGGCCGACCCCTCACAGTGTTCAAGAGAGAACTATCAACATCAGAGGCCCGAGACTGTTCAACACGCTTCCACTACACATAAGGGACATAACTGGCCGACCCCTCACAGTGTTCAAGAGAGAACTATCAACATCAGAGGCCCGAGACTGTTCAACACGCTTCCACTACACATAAGGGACATAACTGGCCGACCCCTCACAGTGTTCAAGAGAGTACTATCAACATCAGAGGCCCGAGACTGTTCAACATTCTTCCTTTGACCATGAACAAGTTCTTGAGCCTGGCTGAACAAGTCGCCAAACAGAAGGCCTGGTCAGAGACCGGGCCGCGGGGACATTGATTCCCGGAACCATGACGAGGTAGGAAGGGAAAGGAATTGTCAGGGGGAAAGCACCAAGCCATTACGACTATATAGCACTTGGAAGGGGCCAGGATAAGGATTTGGGATGGGACGGGGGGAAGGAATGGTGCCCAACCACTTGTGGACGGTCGGGGATTGAACACCGACCTGCATGAAGCTCTACCGTCCTGCCCAAGTGGTTGGGGACAAGGTAGAAGTAAATCACATGTATTGGAGTATACCCCCCCCCCACCTATATCCATTTCTTCTACATGTAATTATTTGATCATACTTCTGTCTTGAAGGGCATGAACACCTGTCTAACACCTGTCAGACTCAACACCTGTCTAACACCTGTCAGACTCAACACCTGTCTAATACCTGTCAGACTCAACACCTGTCTAACACCTGTCAGACTCAACACCTGTCTAATACCTGTCAGACTCAACACCTGTCTAATACCTGTCAGACTCAACACCTGTCTAATACCTGTCAGACTCAACACCTGTCTAATACCTGTCAGACTCAACACCTGTCTAACACCTGTCAGACTCAACACCTGTCTAACACCTGTCAGACTCAACACCTGTCTAACACCTGTCAGACTCAACACCTTCTAACACCTGTCAGACTCAACACCTTCTAACACCTGTCAGACTCAACACCTAACACCTGTCAGAATCAACACCTTCTAACACCTGTCAGACTCAACACCTGTCAGACTCAACACCTTCTAACACCTGTCAGACTCAACACCTTCTAACACCTGTCAGACTCAACACCTAACACCTGTCAGACTCAACACCTGTCTAACACCTGTCAGACTCAACACCTGTCTAACACCTGTCAGACTCAACACCTGTCTAACACCTGTCAGACTCAACACTCCGCCTCCTCCAGGTGTGCCGTCATTTTCACATATTTACAAAATACTATTGAGCTATATAAAGCTATAGCTATATTGAGCTATAGCTATTTATTGAGCCCATATAGCAAAAAATACTATATTGTGCAAAACACTCTACTGTATTCACAAAATACTATTACATTATTTACAAAATACTAATACCAGGGAGCTGGTCGGCCGAGCGGACAGCACGCTGGACTGTGATCCTGTGGTCCCGGGTTCGATCCCGGGCGCCGGCGAGAAACAATGGGCAGAGTTTCTTTCACCCTATGCCCCTGTTACCTAGCAGTAAATAGGTACCTGGGTGTTAGTCAGCTGTCACGGGCTGCTTCCTGGGGGTGGAGGCCTGGTCGAGGACCGGGCCGCGGGGACACTAAAGCCCCGAAATCATCTCAAGATCATCTTACACCACAATATATTGTGGTGTAATAATTCAACCGTTCTCGCACTTTCGTATAGTCAATATTGACTTATTAAGTACGTGCATATGTGACATACTAAACATACTAGTTTACCTTGAAAAGCTTCATAGAAAACACCGACCTTACCTAACCTTCTTAGTATGTTAAGATAAGCATCTTATTGCTTCGTAATTACAATTATTGCTTAACCTATTATAGGTATAGGTTAAGTAATAATTGTAATTACGAAGCAATAAGATGCTTATCTTAACATACTAAGAAGGTTAGGTAAGGTCGGTGTTTTCTATGAAGCTTTTCAAGGTAAACTAGTATGTTAAGTATGTCACATATGCACGTATTTAATAAGTCGATATTGACTGTAAGAAAGTGCGGTAATTGACTGTCTTTCAATTATTACACCAAAACATTGACACCTTTGACACCAAAGTAATAACAGATTTGGTTTCGCGTAATTAAAAACTGCGTAAGGTTAGGCCGCGTCTTGGTTAGCAAAACCACTTCAAATTTGACGGATATAAATGGTTAGACCAACCTTCATTTCCTCCTTGCCGCTTAAGCTTGTATAAAAGCTTCGACATGTCAAATATCTTGATGAAATCTTGAGTCAATACCTGTGAGGGTTGGCACTTTATAGTGCCAAGATGCCATTGGGGTTTATCGACTTGGTTCAATGGGAAATGCATGTCTCAAAGGTGGCCGGCACTCCCCTTGCTTATTCTTACCACTGCTGGAGTGCCAAGACACGCTCCCGCACCTGGAGTGTGGCACACTCCCCCCCCCTCTCACACCATGACAGCTCACCGATAAAAACAAAATAGCAGATGGCATTTTGTGTCATCGGGTAGAGGGTCTATGGCTCTCTGGGAGCCAGGGGCTACCCTCGCCCTGTGTGTGTGTGTGTGTGTGTGTGTGTGTGTGTGTGTGTGTGTGTGTGTGTGTGTGTGTGTGTGTGTGTGTGTACTCACCTATTTATTGTCACAATCGTTCTGGACCATTCTCAATTCGCTTGTGTCACAATCGACTTGAGAATGGTCCAGGACGGACCGATACGTCGTCGTCCCATCACCTTCTAGTGTGTGGTCTGGTCAACATACTTTAGCCACGTTATTGTGACTCATCGCTCACCTATTTGTGTTTGCGGGGGTTGAGCTCTGGCTCTTTGGGCCCGCCTCTCAACCGTCAATCAACTGGTGTACAGGTTCCTGAGCCTATTGGGCTCTATCATATGTACACTTAAAACTGTGTATGGAGTCAGCCTCCACCACATCACTGCCTAATGCATTCCATTTGTCAACCACTCTGACACTAAAAAAGTTCTTTGTGTGTGTGTGTGTGTGTGTGTGTGTTTACTAGTTGTGTTTTTACGGGGGTTGAGCTTTGCTCTTTCGGCCCGCCTCTCAACTGTCAATCAACTGTTTACTAACTACTAATTTTTTTTTTTCCACACCACACACACACACCCCAGGAAGCAGCCCGTGACAGCTGACTAACTCCCAGGTACCTATTTACTGCTAGGTAACAGGGGCACTTAGGGTGAAAGAAACTTTGCCCATTTGTTTCTGCCTCGTGCGGGAATCGAACCCGCGCCACAGAATTACGAGTCCTGCGCGCTATCCACCAGGCTACGAGGCCCCTTGTGTGTGTGTGTGTGTGTGTGTGTGTGTGTGTGTGTGTGTGTGTGTGTGTGTGTGTGTGTGTGAGAGAGGACTTAACAGGAAAAGGTAATCTGCAATCTTTCCATATTATCTGATGATGCCACATTACTCGGCAGACCTTGAGACAGAGGTGACTGTGGGAAGCTGGAGGTACAGATGCACTCCAGTCGTGGTCGGACTGATGGTTGTTGAACTTTAACACTGACAAATGCAATGTAAGGAGACTAGGTGAGGGGGGGGGGGGTCGAGAAGGGGGGGGGCAGTACGGACTGAAAGAGATTCATTTCAAGAAACAGAAAGTGAAAGAACTGGTCCACCACCGCCCACGGGATGGGTATGGGGTCCACCACCGCCCACGGGATGGGTACGGGGTCCACCACCGCCCACGGGATGGGTATGGGGTCCACCACCGCCCACGGGATGGGTACGGGGTCCACCACCGCCCACGGGGTGGGTATGGGGTCCACCACCGCCCACGGGATGGGTATGGGGTCCACCACCGCCCACGGGATGGGTATGGGGTCCACCACCGTCCACGGGATGGGTATGGGGTCCACCACCGCCCACGGGATGGGTATGGGGTCCACCACCGTCCACGGGATGGGTATGGGGTCCACCACCGCCCACGGGATGGGTATGGGGTCCACCACCGTCCACGGGATGGGTATGGGGTCCACCACCGCCCACGGGATGGGTATGGGGTCCACCACCGCCCACGGGATGGGTATGGGGTCCACCACCGCCCACGGGATGGGTATGGGGTCCACCACCGTCCACGGGATGGGTATGGGGTCCACCACCGCCCACGGGATGGGTATGGGGTCCACCACCGTCCACGGGATGGGTATGGGATCCACCACCGCCCACGGGATGGGTATGGGGTCCACCACCGCCCACGGGATGGGTATGGGGTCCACCACCGCCCACGGGATGGGTATGGGGTCCACCACCGTCCACGGGATGGGTATGGGGTCCACCACCATCCACGGGATGGGTATGGGGTCCACCACCGTCCACGGGATGGGTATGGGGTCCACCACCGCCCACGGGATGGGTATGGCGTCCACCACCGCCCACGGGATGGGTATGGGGTCCACCACCGCCCACGGGGTGGGTATGGGGTCCACCACCGCCCACGGGATGGGTATGGGGTCCACCACCGTCCACGGGATGGGTATGGGGTCCACCACCATCCACGGGATGGGTATGGGGTCCACCACCGCCCACGGGGTGGGTATGGGGTCCACCACCGCCCACGGGATGGGTATGGGGTCCACTACCGCCCACGGGATGGGTATGGGGTCCACCACCACCCACGGGATGGGTATGGGGTCCACTACCGCCCACGGGATGGGTATGGGGTCCACTACCGCCCACGGGATGGGTATGGGGTCCACCACCGCCCACGGGATGGGTATGGGGTCCACCACCGTCCACGGAATGGGTATGGGGTCCACTACCGCCCACGGGATGGGTATGGGGTCCACTACCGCCCACGGGATGGGTATGGGGTCCACCACCTCCCACGGGATGGGTATGGGGTCCACCACCACCCACGGGATGGGTATGGGGTCCACCACCTCCCACGGGATGGGTATGGGGTCCACCACCGCCCACGGGATGGGTATGGGGTCCACCACCACCCACGGGATGGGTATGGGGTCCACCACCTCCCACGGGATGGGTATGGGGTCCACCACCGCCCACGGGATGGGTATGGGGTCCACTACCGCCCACGGGATGGGTAAAGGGTCCACCACCACCCACGGGATGGGTATGGGGTCCACCACCTCCCACAGGATGGGTATGGGGTCCACCACCTCCCCCGGGATGGGTATGGGGTCCACCACCACCCACGGGATGGGTATGGGGTCCACCACCGCCCACGGGATGGGTATGGGGTCCACTACCGCCCACGGGATGGGTATGGGGTCCACCACCTCCCACGGGATGGGTATGGGGTCCACCACCACCCACGGGATGGGTATGGGGTCCACCACCTCCCACGGGATGGGTATGGGGTCCACCACCGCCCACGGGATGGGTATGGGGTCCACCACCTCCCACGGGATGGGTATGGGGTCCACCACCTCCCACGGGATGGGTATGGGGTCCACCACCTCCCACGGGATGGGTATGGGGTCCACCACCTCCCACGGGATGGGTATGGGGTCCACCACCTCCCACGGGATGGGTATGGGGTCTACCACCACCCACGGGATGGGTATGGCGTCCACCACCGCCCACGGGATGGGTATGGCGTCCACCACCGCCCTCAGGATGGGTATGGGGTCCACCACCGCCCTCAGGATGGGTATGGGGTCCACCACCGCCCTCAGGATGGGTATGGGGTCCACCACCGCCCTCAGGATGGGTATGGGGTCCACCACTGCTCTCAGGATGGGTATGGGGTACTTAATAAAGGAATATAATGAATGGGGGAAATTGATCCAGGGAAGATATGATAACATCTTATATGTACAAAAGAAAATTGAGAGAATGGACGAAGACAATGTTAAACATGAGATACATTAGGACCAGATGACACGGGTGGAAGCTGAGCCAGAATCACGTCATTAAAAATCTCTCCACTATAAGGGACGCAAGTCCCTTATGCTGGAGTCCTAAATGCCCCTGTTACCTAGCAGTAAATAGGTACCTGGGAGTTAGTCAGCTGTCACGGGCTGCTTCCTGGGGGTGGAGGCCTGGTCGAGGACCGGGCCGCGGGGACACTAAAACCCCGAAATCATCTCAAGATAATCTCAAGATAACACTGCCATACACCGAGTCATGTATGGTTGAGTGGTGAAGATTAAGCCAGCCAAGAAATGGCACGGGCATGAATATCCCGTAACATGTATGGGTGTATCATGAGGCTATATATACACACACCAGAGTTAGTGGAATGCCTCGATTCAGCATCGCTCCTGTGCCAGGTAAGTCCACTACGGGCTCACCATAGCCCGTGCTACTTGCCCCGCTCCTGTGCCAGGTAAGTCCACTACGGACTCACCATAGCCCGTGCTACTTGCCCCGCTCCTGTGCCAGGTAAGTCCACTACGGACTCACCATAGCCCGTGCTACTTGCCCCGCTCCTGTGCCAGGTAAGTCCACTACGGACTCACCATAGCCCGTGCTACTTGCCCCGCTCCTGTGCCAGGTAAGTCCACTACGGACTCACCATAGCCCGTGCTACTTGCCCCGCTCCTGTGCCAGGTAAGTCCACTACGGGCTCACCATAGCCCGTGCTACTTGCCCCGCTCCTGTGCCAGGTAAGTTATGGGCTCACCATAGCCCGTGCTACTTGCCCCGCTCCTGTGCCAGGTAAGTTATGGGCTCACCATAGCCTGTGCTACTTGGAACTTGTTCAGAGTAGCTTAATCTATAACATAGTGGAATCATTTGGTCACCACTTGGTCCGGGAGACATCTCCCGTCACGCAGGGTGCAGTCGCACCTCCACAGATCTCCAGTACCATCTCTTGATACTGGTAATGGCTCAAAAGGTCCACCGCTTACGGGCTATTCATGCCCGTGCCACCTTTTGGGTGGCTTCATCTTCACCAATGTTAGTGGTATGGAGGTGTAAGGCTGCGGCGGACACACCCGGACACACCCGGGCACACCCGGGCACACCCGGACACACCCGGACACACCCGGGCACACCCGGGCACACCCGGACACACCCGGACACACCCGGACACACCCGGGCACACCCGGGCACACCCGGACACACCCGGGCACACCCGGGCACACCCGGGCACACCCGGGCACACCCGGGCACACCCGGACACACCCGGACACACCCGGACACACCCACACAGCCACCACACTCCTGGCTGCCAACGCCAGAATTCTTGTCAAGAGTCAGACTAGGCTTGTCACCTCCCGCTCTCCTGGAGGCCGTAAACTAGGTTATAGACTCGTTTTATCGCCTCATGGCATCAACATGGGCTCCGTTTGGCTGTAATATTTCCCTCCCACATGTCAACATTGGCATATTGTGCATATATAGGCATAGGTTAGGTTAAGTATTAAGGTTCCCCATACCTTATTAAGGGGTATTAAGACACCATACCCATCCCGTGGGCGGTAGTGGACCCCCATACCCATCCCGTGGGCGGTAGTGGACCCCATACCCATCCCGTGGGCGGTGGTGGACCCCCATACCCATCCCGTGGGCGATAGTGGACCCCCATACCCATCCCGTGGGCGGTGGTGGACCCCATACCCATCCCGTGGGTGGTGGTGGACCCCATACCCATCGCGTGGGTGGTGGTGGACCCCATACCCATCCCGTGGGCGGTGGTGGACCCCCATACCCATCCCGTGGGCGATAGTGGACCCCCATACCCATCCCGTGGGCGGTGGTGGACCCCATACCCATCCCGTGGGTGGTGGTGGACACCATACCCATCGCGTGGGTGGTGGTGGACCCCATACCCATCCCGTGGGCGGTGGTGGACCCCCATACCCATCCCGTGGGCGATAGTGGACCCCCATACCCATCCCGTGGGCGGTGGTGGACCCCATACCCATCCCGTGGGTGGTGGTGGACCCCATACCCATCGCGTGGGTGGTGGTGGACCCCATACCCATCCCGTGGGCGGTGGTGGACCCCCATACCCATCCCGTGGGCGATAGTGGACCCCCATACCCATCCCGTGGGCGGTGGTGGACCCCATACCCATCCCGTGGGTGGTGGTGGACACCATACCCATCGCGTGGGTGGTGGTGGACCCCATACCCATCCCGTGGGCGGTGGTGGACCCCCATACCCATCCCGTGGGCGGTAGTGGACCCCCATACCCATCCCGTGGGCGGTGGTGGACCCCCATACTCATCCCTCCCACAGTAAAGTCAACCTGTACACTATTGGCCCATGGGGAGGCTAGGCCTATTTATACTCGGCCGCCCACTTGGGTGGATAGTCCGGGTATCTGGCCTGCTCGGTATAGCGGCAGACTCGCTGCTTGCTGATCGGCGTTCGATTCCAGATGGTGCAAGTAGTTGGGCATCGTTCCGAAATTCTGCCCCTCTCTCAACTCGTCCTCATACTAGGCTCGTTAAAGCAGCGGCCGTCTTCCCCCGACGCATTCATCAATTTTAACATACTGTGTATTAACAATTGGTTTGTTCTCGTATATAAATGAATATTATTATACATAACAATTCTATGTATAGTTAGGTTAGGTTAGGTTAGGTGTTTAGGTTCTGTTGGCGAGTATTTGTAGTACGTGGGTGAAGCATTTACAGCGTTGTGGTTCGAACACCAGTCGTCAGTGAAGCACTTCTTCCGGAAGTGTTCGAACGTCAGCAGTTGTGAGTCGTCAGCCCGTCCTCCAAACAAAGATCCAAAAGTGATTCCATGCACCCGCCAAACCCCCTGTGTATGAATGAAAAGCGGTTTACACACGACTCACAACTGCTGACGTTCGAACACTTCCGGAACAAGTGCTTCACTGACGACTGGTGTTCGAACCACAACGTTGTAAATGCTTCACCCATGTACTACAAATACAAATAATCGCCAACAGAACCTAAACACCTAACCTAACCTATGCCTATATATGCACAATATGCTAATATATTATAATATTAATTTATACTTGAGAAAATTCCCGTTTTGAATGAACAGCATGTTAAAATTTATGAATGCGTCTGTGGGGTCGACCGCTGAATGTAATGGACTTGAGTCGAGGACGGGTTGGTGAGTCGTGTGTAAACCGTTTTTCAGTCATAAACAGTTTGGGGGGTTGGCGGGTGGATGGAATGGTCATTGTTTGGAGGATGGGTTGCAAATTTTATAACAAACCCGCCTGTTTATGTCATACGCGACAGGTATGCCCCCCACACCTGTCATACACCACAGGTACGCCCCCCACACCTGTCATACGGCACAGGTACGCCCCCACACCTGTCATACGCCACAGGTACGCCCCCCACACCTGTCATACACCACAGGTACTCCCCCCACACCTGTCATACGGCACAGGTACGCCCCCACACCTGTCATACGCCACAGGTACGCCCCCCACACCTGTCATACACCACAGGTACGCCCCCCACACCTGTCACACGCCACAGGTATGCCCTCCACACCTGTCATACACCACATGTACGCCCCCCACACCTGTCACACGCCACAGGTATGCCCTCCACACCTGTCATACACCACATGTACGCCCCCCACACCGGTCATACGCCACAGGTATGCCCTCCACACCTGTCATACACCACATGTACGCCCCCCACACCGGTCATACGCCACAGGTACGCCCCCACACCTGTTATACGCCACAGGTACGCCCCCACACCTGTCATACGCCACAGGTACGCCCCCACACCTGTCATACGGCACAGGTACGCCCCCACACCTGTCATACACCACATGTACGCCCTCCACATCTATCACACGCCACAGGTACTCCCCCCACACCTGTCACACGCCACAGGTATGCCCCCACACACCTGTCATAACCAGGTGTGCCTCCAGGCAGGCAGTCTCTGTCCACAGCGGCGCCTCAAGCAGCTCATTAACCTTGAAGCTAAAATTGTGGCTTTGCTTTTTGTAAATATCTGAGGCATTTGAGATTTACATTTACGTGAAGCATTTACACATATGAGTAAATATTTTGTAAATAGAATGGTTGGTTTGTGGTGAGCTGAGGTTTCTGTTTGGACGGGGGAAGGGTTTCTGTTTGGACGGGGGAAGGGTTTCTGTTTGGACGGGGGAAGGGTTTCTGTTTGGACGGGGGAAGGGTTTCTGTTTGGACGGGGGAAGGGTTTCTGTTTGGACGGGGGAAGGGTTTCTGTTTGGACGGGGGAAGGGTTTCTGTTTGGACGGGGGAAGGGTTTCTGTTTGGACGGGGGAAGGGTTTCTGTTTGGACGGGGGAAGGGTTTCTGTTTGGACGGGGGAAGGGTTTCTGTTTGGACGGGGGAAGGGTTTCTGTTTGGACGGGGGAAGGGTTTCTGTTTGGACGGGGGAAGGGTTTCTGTTTGGACGGGGGAAGGGTTTCTGTTTGGACGGGGGAAGGGTTTCTGATAAACGGGTCAGGGCTTCTGTTGGATGGGTCAGAGTTTCTGTTGGATGGGTCAGAGTTTCTGTTGGACGGGTCGGGGCTTCTGTTGGACGGGTCGGGGCTTCTGTTTGGACGGGTCGGGGCTTCTGTTGGACGGGTCGGGGCTTCTGTTTGGACGGGTCAGGGCTTCTGTTTGGACGGGTCAGGGCTTCTGTTGAACGGGTCAGGGCTTCTGTTTGGACGGGTCAAGGTTTCTGTTAAACGGGTCAGGGCTTCTGTTTGGACGGGTCAGGGTTTCTGTTGGACGGGTCAAGGTTTCTGTTGAACGGGTCAGGGCTTCTGTTGAACGGGTCAGGGCTTCTGTTGAACGGGTCAGGGCTTCTGTTTGGACGGGACAGGGCTTCTGTTTCGACGGGGGAAGGGTTTCTGTTTGGACGGGTCAGGGCTTCTGTTAAACGGGTCAGGGCTTCTCTTGTGGGTATACATACCCACATACAAGTGGGTATACATACCCACATACAAGTGGGTATACATACCCACATACAAGTGGGTATACATACCCACATACAAGTGGGTATACATACCCACGGAGAAGTGGGCATGTATACCCACGGGGGAAGAGGGTATCCATACCCACGGGGGAAGAGGGTATCCATACCCACGGAGAAGTGGGCATGTATACCCACGGGGGAAGAGGGTATCCATACCCACGGAGAAGTGGGCATGTATACCCACGGGGGAAGAGGGTATACATACCCACGGAGAAGTGGGCATGTATACCCACGGAGAAGTGGGCATGTATACCCACGGGGGAAGAGGGTATACATACCCACGGAGAAGTGGGCATGTATACCCACGGGGAAAGTGGGTATGTATACCCATAAGGTCTCCTGGAGTGGGTGTTTTTGCGGTGCCCGGCTCGGCCCCCTCGGCCAGGTTAATTTTATACCCGCCAAAACTTATGATTTGACGTTTGGCCTCTCGAGACGGGGCGAGGGTGGGCGTGGGCGGCCGCTTGGCAGGGGTGGGCGTGGGTTGCCCGCTTGACAGTTGAAGTGTGTGTGTGTGGGGGGGGAGGGGGGGGTTATGCGGAAGTTTGGCAACTCATCTCCTCACCTACGTTCCGTGCATTCCCCAGGTGAGAGGGGGGGGGAGAGGGGGAGGATACGCCATGCTAACCACTACAGCTTTCATCATCAGTGTGAGAGGTTCGAGGGGAGACGGCTATTAATAACCTGACCAAAATTGACTCAGGCGTTTAAAAATGAATAATAAGGAATAGTCGTGAATGTGAATCATAATGGGGTGGGAGGGAGGGAAGGGAAGGGAAGGTAAGTGTGAAGGGAAGGGATTGAAGCACGTAGGTCAGTGAAGGGAAGGGATTGAAGCACGTAGGTCAGTGAAGGGAAGGGATTGAAGCACGTAGGTCGGTGAAGGGAAGGGATTGAAGCACGTAGGTCGGTGAAGGGAAGGGATTGAAGCACGTAGGTCAGTGAAGGGAAGGGATTGATGCACGTAGGTCAGTGAAGGGAAGGGATTGATGCACGTAGGTCAGTGAAGGGAAGGGATTGATACACGTAGGTCAGTGAAGGGAAGGGATTGAAGCACGTAGGTCAGTGAAGGGAAGGGATTGATGCACGTAGGTCAGTGAAGGGAAGGGATTGAAGCACGTAGGTCAGTGAAGGGAAGGGATTGAAGCACGTAGGTCAGTGAAGGGAAGGGATTGATACACGTAGGTCAGTGAAGGGAAGGGATTGAAGCACGTAGGTCAGTGAAGGGAAGGGATTGAAGCACGTATATCAGAGCATTTGGGTACTCATTTTCCACCTGTGTTCCCCTTGTTCGAGTACCACCCGTGCTAAATAATCTGCCCCTTTCTACCCTGTCAGTTTCCCCTAAGAATTTTGTATGTGGTGATCATGTCTCTCGGAACTCTTCTGTTTTCTAGCGACGCGAGTTGCAAAGCAATTCCTTTCTTCATAACTCATACTACTTAGTTCTGGGACTAGTCTAGTGGTATACCTCTAAACCTCCTTCAGAACTTCCTTCTAAGCTAGCCTTGCTTACGCCGCTGATAATGTTCTTTTGATGTAGGCTTCAGGAGACAGGTTTGGTGTGATATCAACTCCTAGATCTTTCTCTCTGTCCGTTTCATGAAGGGCTTCATCTCCCATTCGATATCCTGTGTCTGGCCTTCTGTTTCCTCTGCCTAGTTTCATTACCTTACATTTACTTCGGTTGAACTTTAGTAGCCATTTGTTGGACCATTCCTTCAGTTTATCTAGATCATCTTGTAGCTTTAAACTATCTTCCCCGCGCTTAATCCTCATAATTTTTGCATCATCATTAAACATTGAGAGGAACGAGTCTATTCCATCTGGAAGATTGTTTACATATATCAGAAGCAGTATAGGTCAAAGGACTGACCCCTGCGGGACTCCACTGGTGACGCCTCGCCACTCAGAGACCTCACCCCTCACAGTGACTCACTGTCTTCTGTTACTTAGGTACTCCCTTATCCAATGAAGTACCTTCCCTTTCATTCCTGCCTGCATCTCCAGCTTTTGCACTAGTCTCTGGTGTGGCACTGTGTCAAAGGCTTTCTGGCAATCCAAAAGTATGCAGTCTGCACGCCCCTCTCTTTTTTGCCTGGTCGTAGAATTCAATTAATCCTGTGAGGCAGGACTTGCCATCCCTGAACCCATGTTGATGCTGTTAAAAAGTTCCTTCACTCCAGATGTTCCACTAGTTTTTTGCACACAATCTTTTTCCATCTCTTCGCGTGGTATGCAAGTTAGGGACACTGGCCTGTAGTTGTGTGTGTGTGTGTGTGTGTGTGTGTGTGTGTGTGTGTGTGTGTGTGTGTGTGTGTGTGTGTGTGTGTGTGAGAGAGACGGAGAGGGCGATAGGGAAGGGAAGGGGAAAGCGCCAAGCCATTACGACTATTTAGCACCTGGAAGGGGTCAGGATAAGGATTTGGGATGGGACGGGGGAAAGGAATAGTGCCCAACCACTTGTGGACGATCGGGGATTGAACGCCGACCTGCATGAAGCGAGACCGTCGCTCTACCGTCCAGCCCAAGTGGTTGGACGGGCTGGGAGATAAGGAGGGACAGAGAGGAAAAAGAAATCCTATCGAAGGAAGGACCTTACTTGCGTGCAGGCGTGCGTGCAGGAGTGCGTGCAGGAGTGCGTGCGGTGCAGTAGACGCCAACAAGGGTGTATAAATACAGAGAGCGTGGGGGGGGGGGGCGTCGTTCAGTACTGTGGCGGGGAGTAAGGTGCCGCCAGAATCAACTTCATAATTTGGCGCCAACTCTGACGGCCGCCACCGGATTTATGTAAGCTGTTTTGAGTGTAGACCCGCTGCTGTCCTCTCCCTAGGGAGGGTGTGGGAGGCTCAGGGAGGGTGTGGGAGGCTCAGGGAGGGTGTGGGAGGCTCAGGGAGGGTGTGGGAGGCTCAGGGAGGGTGTGGGAGCCACAGGGAGGTTGTGGGAGGCTCAGGGAGGGTGTGGGAGGCTCAGGGAGGGTGTGTGAGGCTCAGGGAGGGTGTGGGAGGCTCAGGGAGGGTGTGGGAGGCTCAGGGAGGGTGTGGGAGGCTCAGGGAGGGTGTGGGAGGCTCAGGGAGAGTGTGGGAGGCTCAGGGAGGGTGTGGGAGCCACAGGGAGGGTGTGGGAGGCTCAGGGAGGGTGTGGGAGGCTCAGGGAGGGTGTGGGAGGCTCAGGGAGAGTGTGGGAGGCTCAGGGAGAGTGTGGGAGGCTCAGGGAGGGTGTGGGAGGCTCAGGGAGAGTGTGGGAGGCTCAGGGAGGGTGTGGGAGGCTCAGGGAGGGTGTGGGAGCCACAGGGAGGGTGTGGGAGGCTCAGGGAGGGTGTGGGAGGCTCAGGGAGAGTGTGGGAGGCTCAGGGAGAGTGTGGGAGGCTCAGGGAGGGTGTGGGAGGCTCAGGGAGGGAGTGGGAGGCTCAGGGAGAGTGTGGGAGGCTCAGGGAGGGTGTGGGAGGCTCAGGGAGGGTGTGGGAGCCACAGGAAGGGTGTGGGAGGCTCAGGGAGGGTGTGGGAGGCTCAGGGAGGGTGTGGGAGGCTCAGGGAGGGTGTGGGAGCCACAGGGAGGGTGTGGGAGCCACAGGGAGGGTGTGGGAGGCTCAGGGAGGGTGTGGGAGCCACAGGGAGGGTGTGGGAGCCATAAGGAGGGTGTGGGTGCCACAGGGAGGGTGTGGGTGCCACAGGGAGGGTGTGGGTGCCACAGGGAGGGTGTGGGAGCCACAGGGAGGGTGTGGGAGGCTCAGGGAGGGTGTGGGAGCCACAGGGAGGGTGTGGGAGCCACAGGGAGGGTGTGGGAGCCACAGGGAGGGTGTGGGAGCCACAGGGAGGGTGTGGGAGCCACAGGGAGGGTGTGGGTGCCACAGGGAGGGTGTGGGTGCCACAGGGAGGGTGTGGGAGCCACAGGGAGGGTGTGGGTGCCACAGGGAGGGTGTGGGTGCCACAGGGAGGGTGTGGGAGCCACAGGGAGGGTGTGGGTGCCACAGGGAGGGTGTGGGAGCCACAGGGAGGGTGTGGGAGCCACAGGGAGTGTGTGGGAGGCTCAGGGAGGGTGTGGGAGCCACAGGGAGGGTGTGGGTGCCACAGGGTGGGTGTGGGTGCCACAGGGAGGGTGTGGGTGCCACAGGGAGGGTGTGGGTGCCACAGGGTGGGTGTGGGTGCCACAGGGAGGGTGTGGGTGCCACAGGGAGGGTGTGGGAGCCACAGGGAGGGTGTGGGTGCCACAGGGAGGGTGTGGGTGCCACAGGGAGGGTGTGGGAGCCACAGGGAGGGTGTGGGAGCCACAGGGAGGGTGTGGGTGCCACAGGGAGGGTGTGGGAGCCACAGGGAGGGTGTGGGAGCCACAGGGAGTGTGTGGGAGGCTCAGGGAGGGTGTGGGAGCCACAGGGAGGGTGTGGGAGGCTCAGGGAGGGTGTGGGAGCCACAGGGAGGGTGTGGGTGCCACAGGGTGGGTGTGGGAGCCACAGGGAGGGTGTGGGAGCCACAGGGAGGGTGTGGGTGCCACAGGGAGGGTGTGGGAGCCACAGGGAGGGTGTGGGTGCCACAGGGAGGGTGTGGGAGCCACAGGGAGGGTGTGGGAGCCACAGGGAGTGTGTGGGAGGCTCAGGGAGGGTGTGGGAGCCACAGGGAGGGTGTGGGAGGCTCAGGGAGGGTGTGGGAGCCACAGGGAGGGTGTGGGAGCCACAGGGAGGGTGTGGGAGCCACAGGGAGGGTGTGGGAGCCACAGGGAGGGTGTGGGTGCCACAGGGAGGGTGTGGGAGCCACTGGGAGGGTGTGGGAGGCTCAGGGAGGGTGTGGGAGCCACAGGGAGGGTGTGGGAGCCACAGGGAGGGTGTGGGTGCCACAGGGAGGGTGTGGGTGCCACAGGGAGGGTGTGGGTGCCACAGGGAGGGTGTGGGTGCCACAGGGAGGGTGTGGGTGCCACAGGGAGGGTGTGTGTGAGTGAAGGCGTGTCCCCACAGGCACACCTTCTCCCCCCCCCCCCCTGCCCCACACCTGTCCCCCCTTCCCCACACCTACGCCCACACCTGCGCCTGTCCGCACCCTCCCGGAAATAAACGGTCTAATTCAGATGGGAGCAGACAAAGAGCCGGAGGCTGCGACATCATCTTAAGAGCTGTGAAGGGTGTTAAGATGTCACCCTTTTGTCACCCTCAAGGTCTCGAGCAACAGTGTGTTGAGGCTCGTGTTGCGTGGCTCAGGCAGCACCTGTACACCCTCTCAGGGGTGTTGCTTGGCTCAGGCAGCACATGTGCACCCTCCCAGGGGTGTTGCTTGGCTCAGGCAGCACATGTGCACCCTCCCAGGGGTGTTGCCTGGCTCAGGCAGCACGTGTACACCCTCCCAGGGGTGTTGCTTGGCTCAGGCAGCACATGTGCACCCTCCCAGGAGTGTTGCTTGGCTCAGGCAACACGTGTACACCCTCCCAGGAGTGTTGCTTGGCTCAGGCAGCACATGTACACCCTCCCAGGAGTGTTGCTTGGCTCAGGCATCACATGTACACCCTCCCAGGAGTGTTGCTTGGCTCAGGCAGCACATGTACACCCTCCCAGGAGTGTTGCTTGGCTCAGGCATCACATGTACACCCTCCCTGGGGGTGTTGCGTGGCTCAGGCAGCACCTGTACACCCTCCCAGGGGTGTTGCTTGGCTCAGGCAGCACGTGTACACCCTCCCAGGGGGTGTTGCCTGGCTCAGGCAGCACGTGTACACCCTCCCAGGGAGTGTTGCTTGGCTCAGGCAGCACGTGTACACCCTCCCAGGGGGGAGTGTTGCCTGACATGGGGGGGAGGTGTGGTGGGGGGATGGTTGAAGAACAGCGTCTAACTCCCAGGTATCTATTTACTGCTAGGGTGAACAGGTGCATCAGGGTGAAAGAAACCTTGCCCATTTGTTTCCGCCTCCACCGGGAATCGAACCCGGAACCTGAGGACTAGGAATCCCGACCTCTGTCCACTCAGCTGTCAGGCCCCTGAGTGCCGTTATGCTATGAGATCTCAGCATTATGATCACAAGGAATATAAACGTTACAAATCAAAGTATAAGTGTTGGAAATAAGACAAATGAGATACCAGGGTTCTTTTAGACGATTGAGTAATTAGACATGTAATGCCATTAAGCACCTTTATCTTGCCCTCGTTAGATAATGCAGTTCAGTTTTGGCCGCCGTAATATAGAATTAACATAAATTTTATAGAAAATGTGCAGAGAAGAATGATAAAGTTAGTCCCAGACAGTATGATTATGAATTGATTAAGATATATTTATATCCTAAAGGAATGTTGAGAGTAAAGGGGGCATGCCTGACGTATGCAGTAGATTGCTTAATATATTAACACAAACACAACATTAAATATATAAGCATAGACTGAATATAATTAGGTATATACTGATTGGTAAATAGTTGTGAGTTTATAGACGAGGTCCTTAGGCACATGTATATCTTTTCTCAATCTTTGGCACTTTGACATTTACTAACACACAACTCGCCACCTTGCCCAGGTTGGCGACTTACGGAATTGCCCGTTGGCCCATAGCTCTCGCCAGGTCTCTTCAGGCCGCTACAGGTCTCTCCAGGTCTCTTCATGCCACTACAGGTCTTTTGAGGTCTCTTCAGATCGCCACAGGTCTTTTGAGGTCTCTTCAGATCGCTACAGGTCTCCTGAGGTCTCTTCAGGTCGCTACAGGTCTCCTGAGGTCTCTTCATATCGCTACAGGTCTCCTGAGGTCTCTTCAGATCGCTACAGGTCTCCTGAGGTCTCTTCAGGTCGCTACAGGTCTCCTGAGGTCTCTTCAGGTCGCTACAGGTCTCCTGAGGTCTCTTCAGGTCGCTACAGGTCTCCTGAGGTCTCTTCAGGCCGCTACAGGTCTCTCCAGGTCTCTTCAGGCCACTACAGGTCTTTTGAGGTCTCTTCAGATCGCTACAGGTCTCTTGAGGTCTCTTCAGATCGCTACAGGTCTCCTGAGGTCTCTTCAGGTCGCTACAGGTCTCCTGAGGTCTCTTCAGGTCGCTACAGGTCTCTCCAGGTCTCTTCATGTCACTACAGGTCTTTTGAGGTCTCTTCAGATCGCCACAGGTCTTTTGAGGTCTCTTCAGATCGCTACAGGTCTCCTGAGGTCTCTTCAGATCGCTACAGGTCTCCTGAGGTCTCTTCAGATCGCTACAGGTCTCTTGAAGTCTCTTCAGATCGCCACAGGTCTTTTGAGGTCTCTTCAGGTCGCTACAGGTCTCCTGAGGTCTCTTCAGATCGCTACAGGTCTCCTGAGGTCTCTTCAGATCGCTACAGGTCTCCTGAGGTCTCTTCAGATCGCTACAGGTCTCCTGAGGTCTCTTCAGATCGCTACAGGTCTCCTGAGGTCTCTTCAGATCGCTACAGGTCTCCTGAGGTCTCTTCAGATCGCTACAGGTCTCCTGAGGTCTCTTCAGATCGCTACAGGTCTCCTGAGGTCTCTTCAGATCGCTACAGGTCTCCTGAGGTCTCTTCATGCCACTACAGGTCTTTTGAGGTCTCTTCAGATCGCCACAGGTCTTTTGAGGTCTCTTCAGATCGCTACAGGTCTCCTGAGGTCTCTTCAGATCGCTACAGGTCTCCTGAGGTCTCTTCAGATCGCCACAGGTCTTTTGAGGTCTCTTCAGATCGCTACAGGTCTCCTGAGGTCTCTTCAGATCGCTACAGGTCTCCTGAGGTCTCTTCATATCGCTACAGGTCTTTTGAAGTCTCTTCAGGTCGCTACAGGTCTCCTGAGGTCTCTTCATGCCACTACAGGTCTCTCCAGGTCTCTTCAGATCGCTACAGGTCTCCTGAGGTCTCTTCAGATCGCTACAGGTCTCCTGAGGTCTCTTCAGATCGCCACAGGTCTTTTGAGGTCTCTTCAGACCGCTACAGGTCTCTCCAGGTCTCTTCAGGCCACTACAGGTCTTTTGAGGTCTCTTCAGATCGCCACAGGTCTCCTGAGGTCTCTTTAGGCCACTACAGGTCTCCTGAGGTCTCTTCAGATCGCTACAGGTCTCCTGAGGTCTCTTCAGGTCGCTACAGGTCTCCTGAGGTCTCTTCATATCGCTACAGGTCTCCTGAGGTCTCTTCAGATCGCTACAGGTCTCCTGAGGTCTCTTCAGATCGCCACAGGTCTTTTGAGGTCTCTTCAGATCGCCACAGGTCTTTTGAGGTCTCTTCAGGTCGCTACAGGTCTCCTGAGGTCTCTTCAGGTCGCTACAGGTCTCCTGAGGTCTCTTCAGGTCGCTACAGGTCTCCTGAGGTCTCTTCAGATCGCTACAGGTCTCCTGAGGTCTCTTCAGGTCGCTACAGGTCTCCTGAGGTCTCTTCATATCGCTACAGGTCTCCTGAGGTCTCTTCAGATCGCTACAGGTCTCCTGAGGTCTCTTCAGATCGCCACAGGTCTTTTGAGGTCTCTTCAGACCGCTACAGGTCTCTCCAGGTCTCTTCAGGCCACAACAGGTCTTTTGAGGTCTCTTCAGATCGCCACAGGTCTCCTGAGGTCTCTTTAGGCCACTACAGGTCTCCTGAGGTCTCTTCAGGTCTCTTCAGATCGCCACAGGTCTCCTGAGGTCTCTTCAGATCTCTTCAGATCGCTACAGGTCTCTTGAAATCTCTTCAGATCGCTACAGGTCTCTTGAGGTCTCTTCAGATCGCTACAGGTCTCTTGAGGTCTCTTCAGATCGCTACAGGTCTCTTGAGGTCTCTTCAGATCGCTACAGGTCTCTTGAGGTCTCTTCAGGTCTCCTGAGGTCTCTTGAGGTCTCTTCAGATCGCTACAGGTCTCTTGAGGTCTCTTCAGATCGCTACAGGTCTCTTGAGGTCTCTTCAGGTCTCCTGAGGTCTCTTCAGGTCTCTCCAGGTCTCTCCAGGTCTCTCGAGGTCTTCACAGAAGATCTCTCGAGTGTTAGTGTTGGGGTGGCACTTATACACACCACAACCTTACTCGTTAACTAAACATAATGCCACTGTTATACAAAGATTCTTTCGAAGTTGTGTGCCAGCTTGAGTTTAGGGCAATGTTGAAGCAGTGACCAGCGCAGTGTTGGGGACAGTATACCAGTGACCAACACAGTGTGGAGGACAGTGTAGCAGTGACCAACACAGTGTAGCAGTGACCAGCGCAGTGTTGGGGACAGTATACCAGTGACCAACACAGTGTGGAGGACAGTGTAGCAGTGACCAACACAGTGTGGAGGACAGTGTAGCAGTGACCAACACAGTGTAGCAGTGACCAGCGCAGTGTTGGGGACAGTATACCAGTGACCAACACAGTGTGGAGGACAGTGTAGCAGTGACCAACACAGTGTGGAGGACAGTGTAGCAGTGACCAACACAGTGTAGCAGTGACCAGCGCAGTGTTGGGGACAGTATGCCAGTGACCAACACAGTGTGGAGGACAGTGTAGCAGTGACCAGCGCAGTGTTGGGGACAGTATACCAGTGACCAACAGTGTGGAGGACAGTGTAGCAGTGACCAACACAGTGTAGCAGTGACCAGCGCAGTGTTGGGGACAGTATACCAGTGACCAACACAGTGTGGAGGACAGTGTAGCAGTGACCAACACAGTGTGGAGGACAGTGTAGCAGTGACCAACACAGTGTAGCAGTGACCAGCGCAGTGTTGGGGACAGTATACCAGTGACCAACACAGTGTGGAGGACAGTGTAGCAGTGACCAACACAGTGTAGCAGTGACCAGCGCAGTGTTGGGGACAGTATACCAGTGACCAACACAGTGTGGAGGACAGTGTAGCAGTGACCAACACAGTGTAGCAGTGACCAGCGCAGTGTTGGGGACAGTGTACCAGTGACCAACACAGTGTGGAGGACAGTGTAGCAGTGACCAACACAGTGTAGCAGTGACCAGCGCAGTGTTGGGGACAGTGTACCAGTGACCAACACAGTGTAGCAGTGACCAACACAGTGTAGCAGTGACCAGCGCAGTGTTGGGGACAGTGTACCAGTGACCAACACAGTGTAGCAGTGACCAACACAGTGTAGCAGTGACCAGCGCAGTGTTGGGGACAGTGTACCAGTGACCAACACAGTGTGGAGGACAGTGTAGCAGTGACCAGCGCAGTGTTGGGGACAGTGTACCAGTGACCAACACAGTGTGGAGGACAGTGTAGCAGTGACCAACACAGTGTAGCAGTGACCAACACAGTGTGGAGGACAGTGTAGCAGTGACCAACACAGTGTACCAGTGACCAACACAGTGTGGAGGACAGTGTAGCAGTGACCAACACAGTGTAGCAGTGACCAACACAATGTAGCAGTGACCAGCGCAGTGTTGGGGACAGTGTACCAGTGACCAACACAGTGTAGAGGACAGTGTACACCCTGTCCTCCACAGCACTGTAGCAGTAGTGACCAACACAGTGTGGAGGACAGTGTAGCAGTGACCAACACAGTGTAGCAGTGACCAGCACAGTGTTGGGGACAGTGTACCAGTGACCAACACAGTGTAGAGGACAGTGTACACCCTGTCCTCCACAGCACTGTAGCATTAGTGACCAGCACAGTGTAGAGGACAGTGTACACCCTGTCCTCCACAGCACTGTAGCATTAGTGACCAGCACAGTGTTGGGGACAGTGTACCAGTGACCAACACAGTGTGGAGGACAGTGTAGCAGTGACCAACACAGTGTAGCAGTGACCAGCGCAGTGTTGGGGACAGTGTACCAGTGACCAACACAGTGTAGAGGACAGTGTACACCCTGTCCTCCACAGCACTGTAGCATTAGTGACCAACACAGTGTAGAGGACAGTGTACACCCTGTCCTCCACAGCACTGTAGCAGTAGTGACCAGCACAGTGTTGGGGACAGTGTACCAGTGACCAACACAGTGTAGAGGACAGTGTACACCCTGTCCTCCACAGCACTGTAGCATTAGTGACCAACACAGTGTAGAGGACAGTGTACACCCTGTCCTCCACAGCACTGTAGCAGTAGTGACCAGCACAGTGTAGAGGACAGTGTACACCCTGTCCTCCACAGCACTGTAGCAGTAGTGACCAACACAGTGTGGAGGACAGTGTAGCAGTGACCAACACAGTGTAGCAGTGACCAGCACAGTGTTGGGGACAGTGTACCAGTGACCAACACAGTGTTGAGGACAGTGTACACCCTGTCCTCCACAGCACTGTAGCAGTAGTGACCAGCACAGTGTTGAGGACAGTGTACCAGTGACCAACACAGTGTAGCAGTGACCAGCGCAGTGTTGGGGACAGTGTACCAGTGACCAACACAGTGTTGAGGACAGTGTACACCCTGTCCTCCACAGCACTGTAGCAGTAGTGACCAGCACAGTGTTGAGGACAGTGTACCAGTGACCAACACAGTGTAGAGGACAGTGTACACCCTGTCCTCCACAGCACTGTAGCATTAGTGACCAGCACAGTGTTGAGGACAGTGTAGCAGTGACCAACACAGTGTTGAGGACAGTGTACACCCTGTCCTCCACAGCACTGTAGCAGTAGTGACCAGCACAGTGTTGGGGACAGTGTACCAGTGACCAACACAGTGTTGAAGACAGTGTACACCCTGTCCTCCACAGCACTGTAGCAGTAGTGACCAGCACAGTGTTGAGGACAGTGTACCAGTGACCAGCACAGTGTTGAGGACAGTGTACACCCTGTCCTCCACAGCACTGTAGCAGTAGTGACCAGCACAGTGTTGAGGACAGTGTACCAGTGACCAGCACAGTGTTGAGGACAGTGTACACCCTGTCCTCCACAGCACTGTAGCAGTAGTGACCAGCACAGTGTTGGGGACAGTGTACCAGTGACCAGCACAGTGTTGAGGACAGTGTACACCCTGTCCTCCACAGCACTGTAGCAGCAGTGACCAACACAGTGTAGAGGACAGTGTACACCCTGTCCTCCACAGCACTGTAGCATTAGTGACCAGCACAGTGTTGAGGACAGTGTACCAGTGACCAACACAGTGTTGAGGACAGTGTACCAGTGACCAACACAGTGTTGAGGACAGTGTACCAGTGACCAACACAGTGTTGAGGACAGTGTACCAGTGACCAACACAGTGTTGAGGACAGTGTACCAGTAACCAACACAGTGTTGAGGGCAGTGTATGGGTCTTACACTATGTTTTATCGAGTGTATATTATTTGGTCTTAACTTCTCTTGTGTTGTATATATGATATTTCCTCTCGCCAACACTTTCCCGCTGAAGAGAGGAAAGAATGCGTGTGAGATTGTGTTGTCAGAGAGCCAGCATCACGTGTCCTCTCTCGCTCACCAGGGACACTACGTGGCTTCCCCTCACGTTGTTCCCTCGGCTTCCCCTCACGTGGTGTCCCCTCTCGCCAGGGGCTGCTGCACCACCTGGACCCCCTCGCCAGGGACAGCAACACCAGCTGCTGCTCACACGACCGCCGTCACAAGGGGGAACACCAGCTGGTCAACATGTGACCAGCTGTCATGCCGTGCTACCTTGCACAGTATTGCAGACTTTTCCCTGCGTAACTGTACACTTACGTGCCGTTAGACACCAGATTCACGAAGCAGTTACACAAGCACTTACGAACCTGTACATCTTTTCTCAATCTTTGGCGGCTTTGTTTACAATTATTAAACAGTTAATGAGCTCGGAAGCACCAGGAGGCTGTTTATAACAATAACAACAGTTGATTGGCAAGTTTTCATGCTTGTAAACTGTTTAATAAATGTAACCAAAGCCGTCAAAGATTGAGGAAAGATGTACACGTTCGTAAGTACTTGCGTAAGTGCTTTCGTGAATCTGGCCCCAGGTTCGTAAGTGCTTGCGTAAGTGCTTTCGTGAATCTGGCCCAGCTCATTGTACTTTTTTTTATTAATTTTGATTCATGAGTTAGGTGGACGAGGGAATAGTACTCAGGGCTGAGTACTGGTGAGTCTTGAGATTTGAATTCATGCCATATGCAATGACTGACCAAGTCATGTCAGACTGTGAGGCTGATCAGCCCATCGCGTCAGAGGGAATATATGGCATGTCATCTTTTTCATTTCAAGTAGTGTTGATGATGAGTCCCTCGTGGTGGTGGTGGTGTGGGCGTGTGGTCCACGGTGACAGCCTATGGCGTGCCAGGTACGCCCGCACGCCCACTTATCACATTACTAATAATAACCTTCACACAAAACGCGGGGGCACATCTGACGCAGGGAGTGTACGCGTGACGCAGGGAGTGTACGCGTGACGCAGGGAGTGTACGCGTGACGCATGGACTGTACGCGTGATGCAGGGAGTGTACGCGTGACGCAGGGAGTGTACGCGTGACGCAGGGAGTGTACGCGTGACGCAGGGACTGTACGCGTGACGCAGGGAGTGTACGCGTGACGCAGGGACTGTACGCGTGACGCAGGGAGTGTACGCGTGACGCAGGGACTGTACGCGTGACGCATGGACTGTACGCATGACGCATGGACTGTACGCGTGACGCAGGGACTGTACGCCTGACGCAGGGACTGTAC
This sequence comes from Procambarus clarkii, assembly GCF_040958095.1. NCBI lineage: Eukaryota > Metazoa > Arthropoda > Malacostraca > Decapoda > Cambaridae > Procambarus > Procambarus clarkii. The sequence continues at coordinate 19,463,845 of NC_091234.1, read as the reverse complement.
GCCTGACGCAGGGACTGTACGCCTGACGCAGGGACTGTACGCCTGACGCAGGGACTGTACGCCTGACGCAGGGACTGTACGCCTGACGCAGGGACTGTACGCCTGACGCAGGGACTGTACGCCTGATGCAGGGACTGTACGCCTGACGCAGGGAGTGTATGCGTAACACAATGACTGTACGCGTGACGCAGTGATTGTACACGTGACGCAGGGACTGTGTCGAGAGTTCCAACACGCTAAATAGGTTGAGACTATGTTGGAGGAGTCAGCCAGAATCTTCGTACACTATATGCTAATTATCGCACTTCTGCTGTCTTCTGTGAGCTTGTTTAAAACACACACACACACACACATCAGCGGCATATGCAAGGCTGGTAAATATAAGAACTGCCTTCAGAAACTTGTGTAAGGAATCATTCAGACCCTTGTATACCTCATGTCAGACCAATCCTGGAGTATGCGGCTCCAGCATGAAGTCCATATCTAGTCAAACACAAAACAAAATTAAAAAATCTTGAGTTATGCCACTAGACTCATCCCCGAGCTGAGAGGTATGAGCTACGAGGAAAGATTACCAAACATTTATGGTTGTGAAGTTGTACTTCACAACCATAAATCGTTGACTTGTGCTCATCTCTCGCTTACAATCATCACTAGAAATATATATGTGTTTCTAGAATTCTGGAAACAGTGTGTCCAAGAAGTCTCCCAAGATAGGGTACACTAATGCTGGATTGTACCTGGATTGTACAATCCAGGTACAATCCAGGTGGCGTTCTGGGAGTTCTTCTACTTCCCAAGCCCGGCCCCAGAGGAAATAAAGTATTGGGTTAGTGAACAAGAACCTGATATAATATAAAAAGTGGAAATAGATAAATGATGTGATCTCGTATAAAATACACACACACAGAGATCACACTAACATGATGCATCAAATGAACAAATCCACAAGGGATTAACCCTGTCGTAGCTCAGTCGATTAAGGCAGTGTCTGGGATGCAATACACACACACAGAGATCACACTAACGTGATGCATCAAATGAACAAATCCACAAGGGATTAACCCTGTCGTAGCTCAGTCGATTAAGGCAGTGTCTGGGATGCTCCCGGACGCAGGTTCGAATCCTCGTCACGGCCCTTGTGGATTTGTTCGTATGAAATATTTCCAGTAGAATGCAAGTGAAATGGAAAGAAAGGAAACATACATGGAGGGAGAGTGGAAGTTTGAGGAACTAGAAGACCTAACGTTTAGGGAGCATAACCAAGCAAATATTGCGTCAGTCAGAAAAATGATCGGATGGATTACGAGAACCTTCAAATCCAGGGATCCCATCACAATGGTTGTACTCTTCAAGTCACTTGTGTTGTCCCGTCCTGAGTACTGCTCAGTACTCACTTCCCCCTTCAGAGCAGGAGAGATTGCTGAAATAGAGGGAATACAGAGAACATATACGGCACGCATAGACGAGATAAAGCACCTAAATTATTGGGATCGTCTCAAAGCTCTCCAAATGTACTCACTAGAAAGGAGACGAGAGAGATACCAAATAATATACACCTGGAAAATACTGGAGGACCAGGTCCCTAATCTACACAGTAAAATAACAACGTACTGGAGTGAACGATATGGAAGAAAATGCAGAATAGAACCAGTGAAGAGCAGAGGTGCCATAGGCACAATCAGAGAACACTGTATAAACATCAGAGGTCCAGTGAAGAGCAGAGGTGCCATAGGCACAATCAGAGAACACTGTATAAACATCAGAGGTCCGCGGTTGTTCAACGTCCTCCCAGCGAGCATAAGAAATATTGCCGGAACAACCGTGGACATCTTCAAGAGGAAACTAGATAGTTTTCTTCATGGAGTGCTGGACCAACCGGGCTGTGGTGGGTATGTGGGCCTGCGGGCCGCTCCAAGCAACAGCCTGGTGGACCAAACTCTCACAAGTCAAGCCTGGCCTGCGGGCCGCTCCAAGCAACAGCCTGGTGGACCAAACTCTCACAAGTCAAGCCTGGCCTGCGGGCCGCTCCAAGCAACAGCCTGGTGGACCAAACTCTCACAAGTCAAGCCTGGCCTCGGGCCGGGCTTGGGGGAGTAGAAGAACTCCCAGAACCCCATCAAGGTAGAATGCAGGGCGGACGACGAGTAGATGTGGTTATACTGGTAGACGAGTAGATGTGGTTATACTGGTAGACGAGCAGTAGATGTTATACTGGTAGACGAGGAGTAGATGTGGTTATACTGGTAGACGAGCAGTAGATGTGGTTATACTGGTAGACGAGCAGTAGATGTGGTTATACTGGTAGACGAGCAGTAGATGTGGTTATACTGGTAGACGAGCAGTAGATGTGGTTATACTGGTAGACGAGGAGTAGATGTGGTTATACTGGTAGACGAGCAGTAGATGTGGTTATACTGGTAGACGAGGAGTAGATGTGGTTATACTGGTAGACGAGGAGTAGATGTGGTTATACTGGTAGACGAGGAGTAGATGTGGTTATACTGGTAGACGAGCAGTAGATGTGGTTATACTGGTAGACGAGCAGTAGATGTGGTTATACTGGTAGACGAGCAGTAGATGTGGTTATACTGGTAGACGAGCAGATGTGGTTATACTGGTAGACGAGGAGTAGATGTGGTTATACTGGTAGACGAGGAGTAGATGTGGTTATACTGGTAGACGAGGAGTAGATGTGGTTATACTGGTAGACGAGCAGTAGATGTGGTTATACTGGTAGACGAGCAGTAGATGTGGTTATACTGGTAGACGAGCAGTAGATGTGGTTATACTGGTAGACGAGCAGTAGATGTGGTTATACTGGTAGACGAGGAGTAGATGTGGTTATACTGGTAGACGAGCAGTAGATGTGGTTATACTGGTAGACGAGGAGTAGATGTGGTTATACTGGTAGACGAGCAGTAGATGTGGTTGGCTCCTGCCCACAGCTCCTGGCAAGGCTGAGTCACACCGCCAGAATTTGCAGTTTAATTTAGGTTTTGGATAAAATATAACACGTGAAGAATTAAGGACAACTTATGTCAATGTTTACCTGGCTCTTATCCAGGCAGGCCCTTAACCACCACCACTACCACTACCACCATCACCACCACCACAACCACCACCACCACCACCACCACCACCACCACCACCACCACCACCATCACCACCACCACCATCACCATCACCATCACCATTACCACCACCACCACCACCATCACTACCACCACCACTACCACCACCACTACCACCACCACCACCACCATCCCCACCACTACCACCATCACTACCAGGTTCAAAGGTTTGCCACCAGACTAGTACCCGAGCTGAGAGGTATGAGCTACGAGGAGAGACTACGGGAATTGAACCTCACTTCGTTGGAAGACAGAACAGTTAGGGGGGACATGATCACCACATTCAAGATTCTCAAGGGAATCGACAGGGTTGATAAAGACAGGCTATTTAACACAAGGGGCACACGCACTAGGGGACACAGGTGGAAACTGAGTGCCCAAATGAGCCACAGAGATATTAGAAAGAACTTTTTTAGTGTCAGAGTGGTTGACAAATGGAATGCATTAGGAAGCAATGTGGTGGAGGCTGACTCCATACACAGTTTCAAGTGTAGATATGATAGAGCCCAATAGGCTCAGGAACCTGTACACCTGTTGATTGACAGTTGAGAGGCGGGACCAAAGAGCCAGAGCTCAACCCCCGCAAGCACAACTAGGTGAGTACCACCACCACCATCACCATTATCACCATCACCACCACCACTCTCCTATCCACCACTATCAGCCACCAGGGTGGTGGATCTGCCACATATGTGCTAGTTACTGTGGGGTAAAGAGACAAAAGAGCCATGTTGCAGTTCATACAGCAGTATGTGATGCCAATTGCCGCTATGTTGGTCCTCGCCCGGAACACATGCCCTAGCCTGAGGTATGTGGGGGCCAGGGGCCAGATTCACGAAGCTGTTACGCAAACACTTACGAACCTGTACATCTTTTCTCAATCTTTGGCGGGTTTGTTTACAATTATTAAACAGTTAATGAGCTCGGAAGCACCAGGAGGCTGTTTATAACAATAACAACAGTTGACTGGCAAGTTTTCATGCTTGTAAACTGTTTAATAAATGTAACCAAAGCCGTCAAAGATTGAGGTAAGATGTACACGTTCGTAAGTGCTTTTGTGAATCTGGCCCCAGATATCACTTGCCGCACCTAATGTTGCCGGAGAATATATTACACTAACATTACTGAAACAGATCACCAGTCTCTGGAGGGTAGTACTGGGGGTAGTACTGGGGGGTAGTACTGGTGGTAGTACTGGGGGTACTGTAGTACTGGGGGTAGTACTGGTGGTAGTACTGGGGGTAGTACTGGTGGGTAGTACTGGGGGTACTGTAGTACTGGGGGTAGTACTGGTGGTAGTACTGGGGGTACTGTAGTACTGGGGGTAGTACTGGGGGTAGTACTGGTGGTAGTACTGGGGGTACTGTAGTACTGGGGGTAGTACTGGTGGTAGTACTGGGGGTACTGTAGTACTGGGGGTAGTACTGGGGGTACTGTAGTACTGGGGGTAGTACTGGTGGTAGTACTGGGGGTAGTACTGGTGGTACTACTAGGGGTACTGTAGTACTGGGGGTAGTACTGGGGGTAGTACTGGTGGTAGTACTGGGGGTAGTACTGGTGGTACTACTAGGGGTACTGTAGTACTGGGGGTAGTACTGGGGGTAGTACTGGTGGTAGTACTGGGGGGGTAGTACTGGTGGTAATACTGGTGGTAGTACTGGGGGGTAGTACTGGTGGTAATACTGGTGGTAGTACTGGGGGTAGTACTGGGGGTAATACTTGGGTAGTACTGGGGGTAATACTGGGGGTAGTACTGGGGGTAGTACTGGGGGTAATACTGGGGGTAGTACTGGGGGTAGTACTGGGGGTAATACTTGGGTAGTACTGGAGGTAATACTGGGGGTAGTACTGGGGGTAGTACTGGGGGTAGTACTGGGGGTAGTACTGGGGGTAATACTTGGGTAGTAATGGGGGTAATACTGGGGGTAATACTGAGGTAATACTGGAGTGTAGTACTGGGGGTAATACTGGGGTGTAATATTGAGATAATACTGGAGTGTAATACTGGGGTGTAATACTGGGGTAACAGAGTCCATTGCAGGATAGATACTGTATTAACAACGTATTCATTTGTTTATTTAAACTCAAGTATATATTGTGTGTTATCCACGAGGCACCACTCTGTGTATGTGTCTGTTATATATATATATATATATATATATATATATATATATATATATATATATATATATATATATATATAATATATATATATATATATATATATATATATATATATATATATATATATATATATATATATATATATATAAGAGTGTCTGACCTCGAAGGAAAATGAGACGGGAAATTCTTTAAGTACTTTCGTATTGATCAGTACATCTTCAGACGGGTGTATGGATTCGTCGTGGTTATTCTGCACATTGCAAATCAATGTTTTTTATTGTAGTTGCAAATGAATGAATATATACTGTATACACACACACACACACACACACACACACACACACACACACACACACACACACACACACACACACACACACACACACACACACACACACACACACCCAAGATTTACAGAGTGGAAATAGACATTTCTTTACTCTGAATTCCAACAGAACAAGGGGACATGGATGGAGCTGGAAAATCGGATAAGTCACAGAGATGTTACAAAGTTTTCATTTAGCGTGAGAGTAGTGGGGAAATAGAATGAACTAAAGGAGCACATTGTGGAAGCAAACACTATTCATAGCTTTAAAACTAGGTATGATACAGAAGTAGGACAGGAGTCATTGCTTTAAACAACCAAAGGCTAGAAAGGCAGGATCCAAGAGCCAGTGCTCGAGACTGCAGGCACAAATAGGTGAGTACACACACATGATGGACCAAGTAAAACTGAAGTGCAAAGAGGCAGAAGAGAGATCCATACCAGTACTAAGGGAAAAAAGTAGGAGGACATATAATAACATGTGGTTCAGTAGACATTTTGCCAGGAGGCAAAATAAAGAAGCAGGAGGGAGTGGAGGAAATACAGAAGGCAGAGGACAGAGGTAAATTGGAATAGATGTAACAGAGGCTAGGAATGGCTACATAAACATAAGATTGACAGAAAAAACTATAAAAATGACATTGCCTCCAAAGCAAAGAGACAACCGAAACTACAACATAACCATATAAGAAGGAAAATGACAGTGAATGACCAAATGACCAGGTTACAAAAAAGAGGAGGCTAATATACAGAAAATGATAAAGAAATTTGTGAGGAGCTCAATGACAGATTCCATGGGGCCTGAACAGCTCCCAGAGCTAGATAAGGAAGCAGCCCCCAAAGAGAAACTTCTAAATATTGAGGTAACAGCAGAGGAAGTAAGAATACAAATAGTATCACTAGATGTAGCTAAAGCTACTGGGCCTGATAGAGTATCACCATGGCTGTTAAAAGAAGCAGCACAAGCCCTCAGCATACCAATAGCCCTAATCTTTAATGAGTCCCTTACAAGGGGGGTATCGCCCAGCTGCTGGAAGAAGGCTAATGTGGTGTCAATCTACAAAAAAGAAAATAGAGAAGAAGCATCTAACTACAGACCAGTGTCACTCACAAGCATCCTTACTTGAAAGAATTATAAGGCTAAGACTAGTTGAACACCTAGTAAGAATTGGGTTTATAAGTAAACATCAATACGGCTTTAGAGAAGGAAAATCATGCCTGTCAAACCTCCTGGAGTTTTATGATAAGGTAATGAAAATAAGGCAAGACAGAGAAGGCTGGGCAGATCGCATATTTCTGCACTGCCAAAAAGCCTTTGATACGGTATCACATAGGAGGTTACTATACAAACTTGAGAGGCAGGCAGGAGTAGGCGGCAATGCATTAACATGGGTAAGGAATTACCTAACGGACAGGTGTCAGAGAGTGACATTGAGGGGCGAGGAGTTGGACTGGTGTAGAGTAACAAGAGGTGCCTCAAGGATCGATGCTGGGTTCCACACTATTCCTCATTTATATAAACGACTTGACTGAAAGAGTTGAGTTTTATATGTCAATTTTTGCAGATAACGTAAAACTAATAAGGATGGCTGAGACAGATGAGTGTAAGATTCTCCAGGATGACTTGAACAGGTTGCAGAGCTTGTCCGAGAAATGGATGCTAGAGTTCAACACCAGCAAGTGTAAGGTGATGGAAATGGGATCAGGAGCCAGGAGACCTAAAGGGCGATACATGATGAAGGGAAAGTATCTCCCTATAGCGACTAAAGAAAAGGATCTGGGAGTGGACATAACACCGAACCTAACTCCAGAGGCTTGTATAAAAAGAATACCATCAGCCACATACTCTACGCAGGCAAAAGTTAGAACATCCTTCAAAAACTTGAATAAGGAGGCTTTTAGATCACTATATACTGCCTATGTGAGGCCAGTCTTAGAGTATGCCACCCCATCGTGGAGCCCCCATCTTAAAACACATATAAGAAAGCTTAAAAAAGTGTAGACGTATGTAACGAGACTCAACCCAGAGCTGCGAGTGATGAGGTACAAAGACAGACTGAAGGAATTAAACCTGACGACATTAGAAAGGAAAGGGAGAGGGGGAGGGCGACATGATATAAACGTATAACATACTTAAGAGGGATTGACAGGGTGGAAACAGAAATTTTTTACAGTGAATATCAACAGAACAAGGGGCATGGATGGAGGCTTGAGACTCAGATGTGTATAGAGATGTTAGAAAGTTTTCCTTTAGTGTAAAAGTTAGTGAGTAAATGGCATGACCTAAAGGAGCAGGTTGTAGTGGGTAACTCCATTCATAACTTTAAAAGCAGGTATGATAGCTAAATAGGTCAGGAGTCATTGCACTAGACAACCAACGGGATAGAAAAACAGGGTCCGATAGCTAGAGCTCAATCCTGCAGGCACAAATAGGTGAGTATTCACACACACATTCATTCATTCATTTCCAACAAGGATAAAAAACATTGTTCTGCAGTGTGCGGAATAACCACACTTTCCTTAGTTTGCATTATTAATGAGCTGGTCTCCAGAGCACGAATATATTGTTCTGCAGTGTGCGGAATAACTACACTTTCCTTAAATTGCATTATAAATGAGCTGGTCTCCAGAGCACGATTATCACCACCTTCCTTTTCTCCCACAGGGTACAGAACTTATTCGGGTCTCCAGACTAACGAAGGAGGCGCGGGAGGGGAAGTTTATGAAGTTTCTGTACGAGGACACCCGGACACTCTACGATGTCTTCCGCCGAGGCGTCAGGGAGTCCAGTAAGTCCCTACCTCTCACCCTCATGGAGAGGGCTGTTTAGCCTTATTGCATGTGAACACTGTGGACAGAGTACTAGAGTAACCCAAGCAACACAAGAAATGGAATGAAAGTGACAATATTATTGTGCACCCCATACTCATGCTATTAGTAGTAGTTTGTTGTATACCCCATACTCTTCCTATGAGCAGTAATTTGTTGTGCACCCCCATACTCTTCCTGTGAGTGAGCACACCCCATACTCATGCACCCCCATACTCATTCTGTGGGTGATAATATATTGTGCACCCCCATACTCATCCTGTAAGTGGTAGTTATTGTGCATTAAATAGATTTTAATTTATATATGTAACAATTAAGATTAGGGATATTATGATTATAAATACAGTACTACTTGGCACTCAGATCACAACCCAATCGAAGTTCAGACAAGCATGGGGCAATAGACCTGCGCAGCCAATCTCAAATATAAGAGGAGGAGAATTCAGCAAATTTGGTTTTAATAACAAACTGATTAACTGTGAACGAAGAAACCAAGACCTTACAAAAATATGTTGGAAAGAACAAGTAGATAATGGAAACCTAAATTAGTGCTTCAAGAAAATAGGTACAGTAGCACTAGAAATATGTAAAAGGTACATACCTCTAAGAAAAAAAGAATAAGATGTAAACTGGAACAAGAACAGCGTTCCCTCTATAGGCAAAGAAAACAAATAGCAGAACATCTCAAATGCTCCACTCTATCTCAACAATGATGAGGAAGGCTATCTATGTAGGGTAATATTGTAGAAATGATCGAGCTCAGGCTGCAAGAATCACCTGCCCGAAACGCTGCGCGTGCTAGTGGCTTTACAAGACTGTAATTACCATAATTGTATCCTCACATTCCTTATGTACATTCTTGTACTGTATATGCATAATAAAAAAAAAATAATAAATAAATAAATAAAACATAAAATCCAAAAGAGCAAAAAGCCATAAGTGATATTGAGAGGAATCCAAAATAATTTTTCTCATATGCAAAAACTATAAAAAACTGCATAGTTTTTGGTGCCTAGGCATAATCAGAGAATACTGTATAAACACCAGAGGTCCACGGTTGTCCAGCATCCTCCCAGCGAGTACAGGTATAAGAAATATTGCCGGAACAAACATGGACACCTTCAAGAGAAAACTGGAAAGTTTTCTTCAGGAAGTACCGGATCAACTGGACTGTGGTGGTTATGTGGGCCTGCGGGCCGCTCCAAGCAACAGCCTCTTGGGCCAAGCTCTCACAAGTCAAGCCTGGCCCTAAGCCAGACTTGGGGAGTAGAAGAACTCCCAAAGTGGCATTCAAGAACAATTCAGGCATCCAGCATTGAATCCCTGCACAAGGGTGATGGAACTTTCATAGATGACAACAAAGAAATTAGTGAAATACTGTACTGAGACTTTGGTAGGATTCAGTTTTCAGTGAACCCATGAACACATTGAAGATTAATGATCCAAATGAATTCTTAATGACTGTGACACCAATATCAAACCACATATCAGATATCACACTAACCTCGCTAGACTTTGAAGTAACCATAGACTGCCGCTAACCTCACTAGACTTTGAAGTAACCATAGACTGCCGCTAACCTCACTGGACTTTGAAGTAACTATAGCCATGCCCATGCACTCTGCACCAGGCCCAGACTCCTGGAATTTTATATTCATCAAGAAGTGCAAATCACCACTTTCACAGGCCATAAAAAGTTTTTGGAGACAGCCTAGATACTGGTGTCATCCCTGACATACAGTACTTAAAACAGCAGAGATTACGACACTTCACATAGGAAGTAGTAAAGTAGCTACAAAAAATTATATACCAATAGCTGTAACTTTATACACACAAATCTTTGAAAGAGTGCTAAGAATTTAGATTACAAATCACATAGAATCATAAAGTCTACATTACCCTGGGCAACACAGATTCAGAATAGGGCACTCTTGCCTCTCACAAATGCTGGATCACTTTGACATGGCATTAGGTTCCATAAAAGACAGGTAAAACGCAGATGTAATATACACAAACTTTGCAAAAGCTTTCGATAAATGTGACCATAGTGTTATTGTGCACAAAATGTGCTCAAAAGTACGTAGCTCAAAATCTTTAAATTCCTAATTAACAGAATGCAGACTGTAATAGTCAACACAGTAAAATCCTGATCATCCACCATGAAAAGCATAGTCCCCTAGGGTACCGAACTTGTTCCGGTACTTTTCTTATTCTGATATCAGACATAGACTAGGATACTGTACAAACTATAGTACTGTATCATCATTTGCAGATGCCACTAGAATTTTCAATATTGACGGATCTGAATCTGCCTCGCTATGCGAGACAAGAGAAACTTTGGGAATCGGGGATCAATCCAAAAGAAAAATATCAAAACAAGCCATTGTCAGAAATCAAGGTATTCTTAGGAAGACAATATAGAGGACATAGCAAACATCCTATCTGATGTAAATCAAGTCTTTCAATGGGCCACAGATAATATAGAGGACATGGCAAACATCCTATCAGATGTAAATCAAGTCTTTCAATGGGCCACAGATAATAACACGATTTTACTGAAAATAAATTTCAGCCCCTGTGCTATGGAAAAAACGAAAATATGCCTGGCATCGTGCTGCCTGGCATCCTGATACTTGGCATCTAGGGTTTTAAATCTAATACATAGAAGATAATCCCTTTGTTAGTACTTGTCTAAGATTACTTTAAACTTGGACTACTGTGGTGTGCAGTTGATCTGGGCAACCTGCTTGATACCTGCTTAATGGGGTTCTGGGAGTTTTTCTACTCCCAAAGCCCGGCTCGGCCAGTTGGCAAGAATGCCAACTGCTCACATGTGAACATAAACCCACTAACAATTACACAATCCAAATTTAAAGTAAAAAAAACTTTACATCTATAAAAAACTTTATAGATGTAAAATGTAAGTGTTTTACATCTATAATTGAGTTTACACCAAATTACAGTACTGATTATTATTTACTTAGGAGAAAGTCATATTAACAGCATAAACAATTCAATTGAATTTTAAGAGTAATAAAGGATGACAGAGTAATAACTGATTAAGAGTAATAAAGGATTTTAAGAGTAATAAAGGCTGAAGGATGTGAGAGAAGATAGTTAATAGCATTGTTAAGAATATGTTAAGATAAAGTGTCATGTACATGTTGTGATATTAAGATAATGTGTCATGTTGTGATGCTGTCTGTGGCAACCACAACCACATGACCAGTATTTAAGTCAGTCATTATACTGTATCAAGTATCACCATTTGGTCACCACTTGGTCCGGGAGACATCTCCCGTCACGCAGGGTGCAGTCGCGCCTCCACAGATCTCCAGTATCATCTTTTGATACTGGTAATGGCTCGAAAGGGCCACCACTTACGGGCTATTCATGCCCGTGCCACCTCTTGGGTGGCTTAATCTTCATCAATCAATCTGTATCAAGTATAAAGAACAGAAGCATATGGACACAAGCTCTTGGCACTGTGTCTGTAGAGGTGCCACCCTGTCATGGTACTGAACAGTAGAGCTGCCATTGACAGTTCCAATGTGTCTTAGCAGTGTAGAGCTGGCACTGAGTGTCTTAGCAGTGTAGAGCTGGCACTGTGTTTGGCACTGAAGAGCTGGCACTGTGTTTGGCACTGAAGAGCTGTTTCTATGATAGGTTGAGAGAACTAACCCCTCACAACCTTAAAGGGGAAAGGAAACAGAGGGAATATGTTTAAGACATACAAAGTCTTGATGGGAATGGATAAGGTGAATATTGGAAGCCTATTTAAATTAAAAGGAGGCAGGACAAGGGGACATCAGTTAAAGCCGGATAAGTAATTGTGTTGAAGAGTTGTAAGAAAGTTTGTGTTCCCAGTATGGGTGGTCGGTGTAATGTGGTTGGTCAGTCGGTCGGTCGGTAATGTGGTTAAAATACTAATGTGGTCAGTGGTGGTCGGTCGGGATCCACTGATCCTCCGGCAAGTGGAATATATTGAAGGAAGAGGTTGTTAAAGTCATCTCCATCCACAACTTTTAAAAAATATATGATAAAAACGTTAATACAGTACTCAGTATTGAGAGGGGTAATTAATGCAGGTATAAATGGCTAGGAAGTGGGGCATAAGGAGGCAGATGTCATTCCCCCTGTAGTCACTAATAGGTAAGCACCATGTCTCTTGACATTGCAGAGTTGCTACCATATGTTTGACACTGCTGATTTGCCATTGCGCTTTTACTTTTAACAACGCAAATGTCACCAGCATTTAAGGAAAAGACATTGTCAGATTGTGTTTGCTCTGTGTCTTAAAAGGAAGGGTAAGATCTTATGGTTATTTCAAAGTGGGAATGGTATATACTTTAAAATGTGGCGTGTGCTGGTAGAAATATGTCATAAAGCCTCTATGTGACACTGACATCATCCTCCTTTTTTTTTTTAAATTCTTTAATTACTGCCCAAACAACAACTACTGGGTATGTATAGTTTATACAAAACTAAGAATGGTTCTTCGCCTGCAGACAATGGCCCATGCCTGGGACCTCCTTTTTTTTTTCAATTCTTTAATTACTGCCCAAACAACAACTATGTATAGTTTATACAAAACTAAGAATGGTTCTTCGCCTGCAGACAATGGCCCATGCCTGGGACCTCCTTTTTTTTTTTTTAAATTCTTTAATTACTGCCCAAACAACAACTATGTATAGTTTATACAAAACTAAGAATGGTTCTTTGCCTGCAGACAATGGCCCATGCCTGGGAGCAAGAGAGGGCCCTGGAAAGCCCTACCAGTGGCTGCACTACAATGAAGCACTTTTAAGGGCAAAAAACTTTGGTGCTGGTCTAGTGGCTTGTGGTCTGAGCCCCGGACCCGAGACCTTTGTCGGCATCTACTCGCAGAACTGTCCAGAGTGGATCCTCACTGAACAAGGTCTCTACTGTCAGTCTATGGTCATTGTGCCACTATATGATACACTGGGACCAGAGGCATGCAATTTTATTATAAACCAAGGTGAGGAATTTTCATGGTAAATACATAGAAAATAATAATTAAGTAACCCACACATAAGAAAAGAAAAATGACAATACTGTATTTTGTTGTTCTTAACTGTTATCAAGTCATGTAATAATCCAGAATGGACCAAAATGTTATAATTTTCTTTTTGATATGTGTGGGTAGGGTGTCTAATGTTCAGCCATATTATTGTGCCTTACTGTCTACTACATATAGACAAATACTTGTTTCATATAAAAATCAATATTTATTCCTATAAAGTTCAAATATACTGTATATTTATATTTTCCGTCATTCAGCATGTTATTATAATATTGTATAATAAAATGACCTTAAGATTTTAAATTTCTTGTACCCTTTTTATATACAGTACATACACCCTGTACAGTAATTACCTTCATTTAAAAATTGTTGTGATAACTCGTTGCAACAGCCTCGATCAACACGGTGGTTTGCCAGGATGACAGCAAGATGAACCAGTTGTTGCAGAACCCACCCAAATGTCTCCAGACTCTCGTTGCTATCAAAGACGTCAGTCCTGAAACTGCTGATCTCGCAAAAAAATGTGGAATTGTTATCAAGTTCTTCGAAGAAATTGAAACTCTTGGTGCTGCGAGTGATCTTCCAGAGTTGGTGAGTTTATTACATTAATATTAATACAAAAAAATATTATTATCTTCGTATATTACAATGGACATGCTAAGATGGTTATTTTACATTGTTGACTTTGACCTTTCAGATGAATTTGCATAAATCTGTGAATTGGTGTTTAACTTAGGTTTTGGATGACTTGAACTCAAGTACACAATTTGCTGGACTTAAAAGTACTTTAATTGGTTTTCAAATATATGTACACCTGTGTACAGTATATGGGATCATCTGTGCTGTTATAGATTAATCATATATATTATCTATACAATAACAGATAACAGAAAACACTCTTGAAATAGATATCTAGTTAATTACTGTATTGCATTATTTCACATTAATGTATTATATTTGTATATATATTTTTTAAATTGGAGGAGACTAATTGGTAAGTTTACAGTGGATTAAAATTTAGTACAGTACTTTGTGGCCATTTTGTATTATATTTATGTTTAGTGACAACATTGTTATTTACATTTGTTGGGTACTAAAATTAAATATCAAAGTATTTGTCACATGTCATTGTAGGACATGTCCTACATCTCGCTAAAACAGGAAGAAAGGAACTTGAACAGTTGATTTGTTGGGGGGAACAGTCATATGTTTTCATAAAATCTCTCTAAAGTTAATTAAGAAATTACCACAACATTTATTATTCCAATTTGAAGTAATGATTGTCTAAGAGAATTAAAATAATGGCTTAAGAGCATTGGTTTCCCACAATATTTTTTTAATTACAGTACAGTGACTGTAATTATCAAAAGAAAGTATTGAGGCCCAGAGACTTTAGCAAAAAATTTTCTTAATAATGAAGAATCAGTGAAGGGCAAGCCATGATGTTTGATCAGTAAAGAGCTCCTTTAGTCTTGGTTATCTTGAGATGATTTCGGGGCTTTTAGTGTCCCCGCGGCCCGGTCTTCGACCAGGCCTCCACCCCCAGGAAGCAGCCCGTGACAGCTGACTAACACCCAGGTACCTATTTTACTGCTAGGTAACAGGGGCACAGGGTGAAAGAAACTCTGCCCATTGTTTCTCGCCGGCGCCTGGGATCGAACCCAGGACCACAGGATCACAAGTCCAGCGTGCTGTCCGCTCGGCTGACCGGCTAGAATACACAAAACCAACTTACATAATCAGCTGGGAAAGGATTACAATTCCTCCATCACGCCACTCGTACCATCAGTCCTCTATTAGACTTGATGTAGCTCTTTACTGAGTAAAATGTCATGTGCAATACCATCTTATCCTTGACTTCTGATTCTTTCAACAGACTTAAAATCATAAAACCATGAATGATATTAAAGTTTCTTAACAGCCGCCGCAGCCAGAGGATCTATGCACCATCTGCTACACATCTGGTACTACTGGTAATCCTAAGGGTGTTATGTTGACACATGAAAATATTGTTGCAGATGTTTCTGCAACACTCCTACAGCTCGCTGAACACAAGCCACATAAAGTAAGTTGATTTCTTGATGACAGACTAATACTTTACTTTGTAGTTATCTTATCTTTCATATTCATCCTTAAATGTTGATGTTCTCTTTGTCTTCCTACTGATGTGAATGAGTAAATATCGTCTTGAAATCATTATCCAGCAAGACACCTTGAATGCAAATTTATATAAATATATATGATATTAGTTACCTAGTGGTTATTGTAAAACTGTGTTGTTATTATTAATCTGGGAGGGAAAGGGGAAGGGAGCCTATGACTTGTGAAGGGTCAACTCTATTTATTATAATGAGTTTTTCAACTATTTTTAAGCTTAATGGCATTTCTAATTTAAATGGCTCTAGCAGGTGAATTCTTCCATAGTTATTATTATCTGTAAATATTACTTGTTTGTAAAAAGTAAATCCTGCCTATTAAACCTGCCTATTTGGAAACGGTAAGCAACTACACAGACAAAGGACTTTCAGTAGATGTAGTGTATACAAACTTCTCTAAAGCATGTTGTAAGGTGCCACATGAAAGACTGGCACAGAAACTGTAAACACAGGTTAAATGGTAAAAATACTAGAATTGATAAAATAATTGTTTAAATAAAAAGGCAGGGGGTCATCCTAAATGGATGATACTCTTACTGGAAAAATGTAGAATAAATTATTGCAAGATTCCATTTTAGAGCCAACCCTCTTTTGTATGATGACAAAATCACAATCCATATCATAATATTTGGAGATGACACAAAGATTTATGGCAAAATGGGAATCAAAAACGATACCCGAGTTTACCTGAAAGCCATTAACACTAGTGACCCCGATGAGGACAGGAAGCCGGTGCCTTGTCGAAGGTCTCCCCATTTGCTTTGATGATCTTTTCCAGCTGTACTGTATTTTAAAACCCAACTGAGTTTTTGGCATTGATGGCTTTGGCAGGTAGGCAGTACCATGGGTTTATAACCCTGTGGGTGAAAAAGCATCTCCTGTTCTCAATCTTACATTGTGGCTTGTTAAGCTTGAAACCATTGCTCCTTGTTTGTGCTACATTTGACCTTTTGAAGAAATTTTCCAGATCAACATCCTCCAATTTGTTCAGTACTGTACAGTATTTTAAATATTTCAATGAGATCCGCCCTGTCATGCCTGGTTTGTAGTGTTGTTAGCCCTGAGGCACTCAACCATTCCTAATACAGTACGTGAGTTGACTTAACTCTGGAGTGATTTTTATGCTCAGTGTTGCACTTTCTCCAGAGCAGCTGTGTCCTTCTGAAGATGAGGTCTCCATGCTTGGGTACAGTGGGGGCACACCAAATGAGATCCAAATGGGGGCACACCAGAGATTTATACAATTGAATCACTACCTCCTTTTCTTTGAAATCGAAGGTACACTTGATTATGCCAAATGCAGGCGATGAGTCACAATAACGTGGCTGAAGTATGATGACCAGACCACACACTAGAAATTGAAGAGACGACGACGTTTCGGTCCGTCCTGGACCATTCTCAAGTCGATTGTGTGAGAATGGTCACAATCGATTTGAGAATGGTCCAGGACGGACCGAAACGTCGTCGTCTCTTCAATTTCTAGTGTGTGGTCTGGTCACGATTATGCCAAATGTTTGGTAATCTTTTTTTTTTAGCTGCTGTTCCTACCCGTTGTGCAACTTTCAGTGAATGGTGGATTTTGACTCCAAGGTCCTTTTCTTCAATGATCTGCTGTACTGTAATGTTATTAATTAGGTAGTTGTGTGCAGGTTGGTGTTCCCAACATGGATGGTCTTGCATTTGTTGATATTAAAAAGCATTTGCCAGTCTTCTGACCATTTGTGGAGTTCATGTAGATCTCTTTGTAAGGCTACAACATCATTAGCATTTCCCTCTTTGCCATAAATCTTTGTCATCTGCAAATTTGATGCAGTGGTTTCTAATATTCTCATCTATGCCATATATATATATATATATGACAAAAAAGGTTGGCCCCAAAATAGACCCCCTGTGGTACCCCCACTTACAGTATTGAGGCCTTGCAAAACAAGCTACATCAACTCAATAAATGATCAGAAGACTGGCAAATGTCTTTCAGGATTGAAAAATAAAAGTTCTTACATCAAAGGCATAATAATAATAAACACCATAACTATCAAATCAGCAACACAACCAGCAACAGATTAAAAAAGAAAAGAACCTGTGAGTTGTAATTTAGCCATTGAAAGTTGCTTAACATGTAAGAACAACAGTAAAAATAGCTAACCATGTGTTAGGAATAATCAAATGAACCTTTGACTTTAAGTCAAAGAAATGGTTATTAAGCTGCACAACTCCAATGAAATGCCCCCATCTGGACTACTGTAACCAAGATTGGAAACTTCTTCTTTCAAAAGTTCATGTCTGGATAACTTCCAGTGCAGTGACAAAAATCATCCCAGAACTAAGTGGACTCTCATACCAGGAATGATTGAAGGCCACAAGACTAACAACACTACAAACCAGACATGAGAGGACTTATCTCATGAAGACCTTATAGGAAATGCTTTTTCACTCATGACGTAATGAACCAATGGAGTCACCTGCCTGCTGAAGCTATAAATGCAAAGACAGTACTGTTCATATGCTTTAATTCAAAATACAAATTAAAACAATCTTCAAGAATAATGATATATCTTTGATAAGCCTGGTTGAGGTTTGATAAGACCTGGTCAAGGACCAGGCCATGGGGATGCTAAGCCCCGAAATCATCTCAAGAGATCCTGTCCTTATCAAGACCGCTAGAGATGGTGGTCCTCAGGTAAATTCAGATATACTGTATGGCAACAAGTTTGGAATTGTGGCATTAGGTTTGCATAGGGTTTTAAACACCTTGGAAGATTAATTGGGAGTTAATTGTACTAACCTAAGTTTCTTAAGTCTCACTGATGAATTATATGTAGTAATGCTGTAGATTGTAGTAGTTTAAACACATGAATAGCTTTATATTTTAATGCTTTTCTCCTCCAGAGTGATGTGATGTTGTCCTTCTTGCCTTTGGCCCACATGCTAGAGCGTTGTTGTGAAGTTGCCGTTTATATAGCTGGCGGTGCTGTAGGCTTCTACTCGGGCGACATTCGTAACCTTCCTGATGATTATAAAGCCTTGCGCCCAACCATCACACCATCTGTCCCTCGCCTCCTAAACCGTGTTTATGATAAAGTAACATCATCAGTTAATGGGTCTGCCATTAAGAAGCTCATGTTGAAGATGGCAGCTGCAAGCAAGAAAGCTGAAATAGAAAGGTATGGTTTTATATTCATATCATTTACTTTTAATATTTCATTGACATACTTTGTAAATGCAATAAAGGATTGTTACACTATTAACAATACTAACATTATATACATTTTTATAAAGAAGTAATCTTTTGGCAGAGGTGTGGTCAGAAGATCATCAATCTGGGATAAATTAGTATTCAAGAAAGTGCAAGACGGTATGGGAGGCAGACTGAGGCTGCTGGTGGTTGGCTCGGCACCTCTGGCAGGCAATGTCCTCACGTTCATGAGAGTCGCATTAGGATGTGTTGTGAGTATATTTTACTGACACTTCACACATCTCATTTATTTTTTAAATACCCTTTGAGTCTGTTTTTCTGTGTGTATACATAGCGAGTATTTTTCAGCATGATTTTGCTCATTATTATTAGAGTACTCTAATGTGTTTATGAAAAATGATTGGAAATTAAATATAACACACAAGGAAAAATATGGTACAGTACATTATATCAGTTAGGAGATTCAGTAACATATTTTAAATACAGAACATCATTATGAAGTAGAAAAAGGTATTTAATAAGTATTATAAACTTTGAAGAGTTTAGCATTCATTTAAATAAGAGAATATCTTTCTGGGGGGAGCCCCGTCGGCTCCCCGGAGCTATCCCAGGCTGATATGCTAATGTCAGACTTTGGCATCAGTCATGTGTATGGAGTTCTTAGGCCTACCGGGGACCACGGCCAGAACCGGGCCCCCTCAGAGAGGCAAGGGGAGCAATGGCCTATAGAAGCCCCCGTGTAGTTGGAAGCATTCTATGTCTGCCATCGACCGGAACAGGCACCCAGAAAGGTAAGCGCCCCAAAACAAACCCCTATTCTGGTTAAAATTGCTACCTAATACCGAACTAGTGGATAGAACTCCCCAACCGAAAACAAGCAAATTAGTGTGACGTCACACACTGCCGCGCCGCTGTCTGCGCAGCTCCCCCCTCCCCGGGAGGGGGAAGGGGGAGCCCCAGACCCCCCGCGCCGGCTACCCACACCTCAGTTCTTGAGGCTGATGCTATTGGCGGTGGTCCCAAGCCCCAAGGGCAGTACTTACAGGGCACCTAGGGAAGGCAGCCCTAGGCGCATGCAGCCCGAGTACTGAAGATAACTCCTGGCCCTCGTCGGGCCTGTGTTGCTTTGGGTCGGCGGTTGCAGCCAGTTGTCTCGGCTTCGAGTTGAGGGGTGAGCGACGACCGCCTCCCGGGTAAGTCCCTCTTTTTCTGTCTGTGGGTAGTTAGCTCCGGGGAGCCGACGGGGCTCCCCCCAGAAAACCAGCGTTGAATGTAATGAAACGCCATTTTCTGGGTGAGTCCCGGAGGCTCCCCGGCATCCCTCCCTCCCTCCGGTCGGCGGTTTTTCGCGTTTTTGACATCCAGCCTCAAGAACTGAGGTGTGGGTAGCCGGCGCGGGGGGTCTGGGGCTCCCCCTTCCCCCTCCCGGGGAGGGGGGAGCTGCGCAGACAGCGGCGCGGCAGTGTGTGACGTCACACTAATTTGCTTGTTTTCGGTTGGGGAGTTCTATCCACTAGTTCGGTATTAGGTAGCAATTTTAACCAGAATAGGGGTTTGTTTTGGGGCGCTTACCTTTCTGGGTGCCTGTTCCGGTCGATGGCAGACATAGAATGCTTCCAACTACACGGGGGCTTCTATAGGCCATTGCTCCCCTTGCCTCTCTGAGGGGGCCCGGTTCTGGCCGTGGTCCCCGGTAGGCCTAAGAACTCCATACACATGACTGATGCCAAAGTCTGACATTAGCATATCAGCCTGGGATAGCTCCGGGGAGCCTCCGGGACTCACCCAGAAAATGGCGTTTCATTACATTCAACGCTGGTTTTTTGTTTGAGGTTGGGGGCTAAATGCTTGGGGCTAGCCTCACCAAATTTTGCAGGGTGATTTGTGTTATAGGGTGGTTGGGGGCAATCTCCATGCCCTTCTTGAAGTAGGATTGGCTCCTTTTGCGACAACCAACAACTACTACGAAGTCTGAAATGTGGGCTTAATTGTCCGTAGTGTTTAATCTGATGTTTCTAATGTCGACATTAAATCAGTGCTATTGACGTCGATTCTACATTACTAGAGCATGTTTTGCCCACTGGGAGAGAGAATGGGTGGGAGGGAGTATGGGAGGGAAGGTGAACTTGAGGGAGGGAGAGAGAGACAAACAGGGACCTGGGCACTGCTGGGTATCCCATCTATCTATTAAAGTGAATGTCTGGTCAAGGTTGGAAGCCAAATGCTTGGTGGTAGTCTCGTGCAATTTTACATGGTAATTTGTGATTTTATGGAGAGTCTCATATAGGGTGGTTGGGGTTGGCACCTATGTCCACCCTTGAAGAATCAACCTCCACACCCCCCATCATAAAGTTGTATATAAAATGTGTAACCAAAAGTCTGTAGAGTTTAGCATTCATTTAAATATTAGTGTATTTGGATTTTGACATGCAATATTAAGATTTAAATGAGATTTGAGTTCTGGGCACAATCTTTTGATTACTGTGATGTAGATAGTGTGTACTGAAAATGGTTACAGTGACTGGGGGATATGAAAAGAGTATGTGTGGATGGAGACAAGGCGGGTGTGAGAGAGAGGGGGGGAGGGGGGTATGTTGTTTGTGAGGGAAAATGGGGAGGTTGTGTTTAGGGGAAGATGGGGAGTGTATGTGTGTAATTAAGTACAGTAAGTGTAGTTACAGGATGAGAGCTACGCTTGTGGTGTCCCATCTTCCTAGTACTCTGTCATATAACGCTTTGAAACTACAGTACTGACCGTTTTGGCCTCCACCATCTTCTTTCTTAGCTTGTTCCAACTGTCCACCACTCTGCAAAAGAAAACTTTTTAATATTTTTTTGGCACCTTTGTTTCCTTAGCTTGAATCTGTGTCCTCTTGCTCTTGAAGTGACTGGTTTAAGGAATTCCTCTTCGTCAATTTGGTTAATTCCTGTTATTATTTTGTAAGTGATGATCATATCACCTCTTTTTTTCTTCTGTCTTCTAGCATTGGCATATTTATTTAATTATTTATTTATTGAGTTGTAATTGGTCTTTATTACTTTTTCTTTAAGTAATAAAAAATAAACTACTATATAGTTTTATGAAGGAAGAGCAGTTACAGACATATGCAATAGCTAGAATTTATAAAATTGATTTGATAATTTTGTGTATAAATATTATATATAAATTAAGTGCATTACTGTATACTAGGTCCTTTATATTGAATTTATAATTATTACTTTATCTCAATTTGAATATTAAAAGTCCTTATGTGCCAACATTTGTGTGTGTATGCTTTATTTAATCTCTGAGATTGTTTGAGGTGTTTGGTCATTATTGTGTGTGTGTCCGACAGATTGTTGAAGGATATGGCCAAACAGAATGTGGTGCTCCTGCAACTTTGACCGTCCAAGGCGACTACCGCCCTGACCACGTAGGCCCTCCTATTGCATGTAATGCTATCAAGCTCGTCGATGTCCCCGACATGGATTATTATGCCGCTCAAAGTAAGATGTTTCTCATTGTTGGATTGTACTGTACATCTGGCAGTATCATTTGATGACACCATTTTCTGGTACATAGTATAAATAGTGTAGAAGATGAACATAAAATTCAAAGTACAGTACTGTAGTTTTGCGAGTGTTTCACTATTAGTGAAAGGTATCAAGTGTAGGAGCAAAATGGTAAAAAGGAGTTGTCAGGTGTTTTCACTACTGACCAATGATAAACAAAATCTAATTTAATTTTTGTAGACTACTGTATTCCACATTTTCTCTCTTTAACCTTAGATTTGGTGGTGGTAAGTTTTTATAGCAAACTTTTATTTCCTGCCTTGTAAAAGCTGATCTCCTTGCATACTTATTCAATGTTTATCTTTCTAAGTAAATCAAACTTCTTTCTGCAAGTTGGACAATTCTATTATTAACACACATTCCTAGATAATAACTTTTCATGTTAGAGTAATCTAATGGGATAAAATTCCCAATGCTCTATTCATTTTATCTTTACCAGTAAAATAATGTTTTTTTTCTTTTGTGTTACTTTGCATCTAAAGATTAGCATCCATACACAGGTTATAGATTAGCATACATTCACCGGTTATAGATTAGCATACATTCACAGGTTATAGATTAGCATACATTTACAGGTTATAGATTAGCATCCATACACAGGTTATAGATTAGCATCCATACACAGGTTATAGATTAGCATCCATACACAGGTTATAGATTAGCATCCATACACAGGTTATAGATTAGCATCCGTACACAGGTTATAGATTAGCATCCATACACAGGTTATAGATTAGCATCCATACACAGGTTATAGATTAGCATCCATACACAGGTTATAGATTAGCATCCATACACAGGTTATAGATTAGCATCCATACACAGGTTATAGATTAGCATCCATACACAGGTTATAGATTAGCATCCATACACAGGTTATAGATTAGCATCCGTACACAGGATATAGATTAGCATCCGTACACAGGTTATAGATTAGCATTCGTACACATGTTATTGATTTGCATCAATACACAGGTTATTGATTTGCATCAATACACAGGTTATAGATTAGCATCCATACACAGGTTATAGATTAGCATACATTTACAGGTTATAGATTAGCATCCATACACAGGTTATAGATTAGCGTCTATACACAGGCTATAGATTATAACCTATACACAGGTAAAGCTGTGTACACATGCTAATACAGTTTAAACAAAATAAAGAAGAATTGTAAATATCGTGGTTGTTCTGAAGAGGTCAGAACAACCACAACCACCATATTTACAATGGTTGTTTATTTTGTTTAATCTGTATTAGCATGTATACACACAGCTTTACCTGTTGGTCACTATGACTGATGGCTGTGGTAGGGATAGGAAGTTGGTAGCTTGTGAGAGGGTAACCCCCCAGTCTTCCTCAAGTATCTTGTTACCTGTACATCATTGTACAATATTTTGAACTGAAGCGCATTCCTTTGTTTTATAGCTTTGTGAGTAGTCTGTTCTATAAGTTTAATATGCATTAGTATATAAAAAAGGGCATTACATTGTCTAGAATAAGAGTATCTTGTGTAGCTCAAAAACTTTTTACTCAATTTTTTGGGGTCACCCACTTTCTTTATTCTTTGGAAATTGTGACCCCTGATGAAATTTTAAGTAAATGGTTCCATATTGTCCACAATAGCACACATTCCTTGATTTTAATATAACTATTTCCTGTTCTGCATTGTGGCTTTGCTAGCTGGAAATTATTACTTCTTGTGTGTAATGTTGGACCTCCTGAAGAAGAGATCAAAATATTTTTAAAGTTTCTCAGTATTTTGAACACATCCTTCTCCTAGCATGCTGTCACAACGGCAAGACAAAATTACAGGTTTTATAACGAACTTTTCAAACAAGAGATTGCCATACTAGTGATGATATTATTCAAGACACTAATGCTCTCTGGAGTGGAATGTTATTGAACACTAACAGCCCCATTCAAAGCTGGACAAATTGCTGACCTGGAGAGTGTACACAGGTCTTTTATTACCTGAATCCACTTAATAAAATGTCTATATTAGGACTGCTTAAAATTTTTTAATCTATATTCCTAAGAGTGCAGGTGGGAGCGATGCATAATAATTTACACTTGAAAAATATTAGAAGGAATGGTTCTAAAGCTGAACATGGAAATAACACAAGAGTGGAAATAACACAAGAGACCACAAGGATGGCAGGAAATGCAAAATAGCCCTGTTGAAAAGCAATAGGTGCATTAGGTACACTTGAGAAAGAGGGCCCAATGACATATAGGCCCAAGACTTTATAACAAAATGCCTCTAAACATAAGGTGCATAACTGGCCAATCTCTCATGGTGTTCAAAATAGACTTTGATAAACACCTTCAAAAGATACCTGATCACATCGCAAGGACACATTTGCCTCCTTCACTTTTCACCTTGCCATAGCTATTTTCATGATCTGCAAATGTAATGATTTTGTTTGTGATGAAACATCAGTATCAGTGATGCATTTACAAGAAATATATTAATACAAGTATAAAGAAACCATAAGCCAAGGAAAATACTCGCTACAAAATCTACCCCACCTCTATGAGAGATGATATAATTACAGCAACCAAATTTTAATGAACAATTCGGTATGTTTCCTTTCACCTGATCTACCTGTTCACCTTGCAGTAAGGTACAGTAGGTACCCAAGTGTTATATTATAATTGTTGTGGGTTGCATCCTTGGGAAGGTCAGTAGTTGGCCTGGGGAAGGGGGGAGAGTTCTCTCGATTAGCCTAAATACAGTACAATGTTATGATCCCAGGTAGCTGAGAAACGAGTCTAACTTGAGAGGTAGGTAGTAATAGTAACTACTACAACAGTAATAATGTTGTAGTAGTCCTGCCGACTACTACAACATAATAACAGGTACAGGCTTTATGTCCCCAGACAATGGGGACCTTGTATTTACCTGTTAAAGCCACTTGAGATAGTGACCAACATGTGAAAACTCTTTGTCAACAAAATTATAGGCTAGCTTCTGTTTTTAGGGTTTGACCTGTAATTATGTCTTAATATTTTCTATTATAAACTATGCTCTCCAGCACATAAATGTAAATATAATAGTGTATACAATTAACACTAATAATTTTCTAAACAAATTTTTTTTTTTATTTTTACAGGTCAGGGTGAAGTTTGTATTAAAGGTTCCAATGTATTCAAAGGCTATTTTAAGGATCCAGAGAAGACTCGGGAAGCAGTTGACGCAGCGGGATGGCTACACACCGGCGACATCGGCCAGTGGCAGTCTGTAAGTTATTACACATTTCTCCTAATTGTAGTAGATGAAAATTGAATAGATCAATAAATGTCAAGCAAATCATATGAATTAGATTAAATATATGTTAAGCACTCATTACCACCAGATGTATTAATGTTGTTTTAAAATCAGTGATGTAAGTTGATGTACAAGGGTGAAGGTAGGTGGTACTTGTGTACAGTACTGGGTTATGTCGCCTCATTTGAATGATTGTTTGTTTGCTCTCCTATAACAATATATTTCAATAGTGTTGTGGCAGTCATTTTGATAGCATGTGTCTTTTAGGGTTTAGATATGAAAAGAAAAACTTATTATAACAAAATAAGAGTGTAATAAGTTTCCTGTATAAATTAGTTTTTACCAGTCAAAATTTATTGGAAATACATCTTGGCCAACAAATTAATAATACAATAATATTAATAATAATAATAATTTATTTGCAAGAAGGTACAATGGGTTGGTGAGATTACACAATATTGGTATTTTAAAATTCGTGCAAACCCACTAACACACACAGCATTTCGGCCAACAAATTAAGGTGCGAGTCGACATTACTAGTGGCGTAGGGAAGGGCAGGAGACCTAGAGGCGGCAGTAGTCTGTTATTCTTGTCTGCTGGAGCATCTCGCCGTGCAAACGGTTTCACGTGTTACTTTTCTATTTGGAAGAAGAAATACTTCCTGTTGTCATTTGTGCTAAGTGACCTGTGTTCGTGTGTTCACACTAGAGCAGTGTGCTGTGAGAGTGGGTGATGTGTCAGTGGTATGCACACATGGGTGATGTGTCAGTGGGTGATGTGTCAGTGGTATGCACAGGTGGGTGCTGTGAGAGTGGGTGACGTGTCAGTGGTATGCACAGGTGGGTGCTGTGAGAGTGGGTGACGTGTCAGTGGTATGCACAGGTGGGTGCTGTGAGAGTGGGTGACGTGTCAGTGGTATGCACAGGTGGGTGCTGTGAGAGTGGGTGACGTGTCAGTGGTATGCACAGGTGGGTGCTGTGAGAGTGGGTGACGTGTCAGTGGTATGCACAGGTGGGTGCTGTGAGAGTGGGTGATGTGTCAGTGGTATGCACAGGTGGGTGCTGTGAGAGTGGGTGATGTGTCAGTGGTATGCACACATGGGTGATGTGTCAGTGGGTGATGTGTCAGTGGTATGCACAGGTGGGTGCTGTGAGAGTGGGTGACGTGTCAGTGGTATGCACAGGTGAGTGCTGTGAGAGTGGGTGATGTACTCACCTAATTGTACTTGCGGGGGTTAAGCTTTGGTTCTTTGGTCCCTGATGTGTTGGGGACTTGTTGAGACCAGGTTCTTTGAATTGATATTCCACTGCACTATTATCATTTATTATTATTATTACAACAGTATTTTTAATAGTTATTATCATCATCATCATCATCATCATCATCACCATCATCATCATCATCACCATCGATGACATGAAAAACATGAAAAATGTTTTTGACATGAAAAAATAAGAATTAGAAGAGTTAGAATTGACAATGTGAAAGGCAGGAATGGTGTCAGGAGAATAAAGGAACGACAGGAAATGAACTTGGGAACTTGGATGATGAGGACAATGCAAACTTTTGCTATAAACTTATTATAAGTTTATCATGTACACTTATGATACCGTGCTTTCACATAGCAGTAATTTGTAAATTATTTGGGTATAAAATCATTATTATAATGTTTCTCTCTCTTACAGAATGGCACATTGAAGATTATTGATCGCAAGAAGCACATTTTTAAGCTTTCACAGGGTGAATACATTGCCCCTGAGAAAATCGAAAATATATACGTACGATCACAGTATGTCGCTCAAGTGTTCGTACATGGTGAAAGTCTGAAGGTGAGTCTTGAATAGGTTGTAGTATATTATTGAGATATTAGTGTGTGTGAAAATTGTACCGTATATGATTTTTTTGTTTACTAAGGTTTTTAATTCATGCATGCTTATTTTTATTTCTGAAAGTATATGTTATGTATGTATATGTTACATGTGTATATGTTACATAATCTTGAGTACATGTGCACATGCTATAGCTAGAAAGCATCCCATTTCCTCATTTCCTCTTGATGCAGGAATTTAAACAAATTATTTAAAAACATTTCTGATTCTCACATAAGGAAACCTGCTTCATCCAAAAAAAAAAAAAAAAAACTTTTTTTGGAGCCCAATGTTGTATCTGATGTTCCATTGCATCACATGTTTAACCTTTTTTGTTCTCTTTGCCAGCAGTTATGTTTGATTATTATAAATGATAAAATACAATTTTATGTATATTTTTATACAAAAATTACATGGAGAAAGAACATTTAAACTATAATATTAATTTATTTCGGGAATGTTATTTTCTAGTGTAATCATTTTTATAACTAATACTCAGTTCAGCACAGTGTTCTCTTCCTGCAAAGATAATTGGAATGCTTAACTGGCCAAAAACACACACTTACCACTAAGATATAATGATAATTTAGTTGATTATCCAAAGATTATATTGTTATTAAAAATACAAATGTGCATGAGATTTAAACCATCCTAAAATGTTAAAAATAATGTAATAATGTTGAGTGGCAAATAAAAAGTATTTGTGGACACGTTGATGTGTTGTGGTGGTAGAGGACAGGCACGGGGCTCAAAAACTCTAATGATGACAATATTTACCTGAACTTACCTGAGGGCCACTAATACCAGTGGCCTTATATATATAGCAATATATCAATGTTCATTTAATTTCTTTGTTGACAGTCAAGTGTGGTGGGCATTGTTGTACCAGAGGTGGAAGCTGTTAAAGAATGGGCAAGGGAACAAGAAATTCCTGGTACACTTTCAGTTCTTTGTGCCAATCCTCACGTTAAACAGCTCATTATGGATGATATTACAAACCTCGGCAAAGCAGCTGGTCTGAAGTCCTTTGAGCAGGTGAGGTTTTGTGCAGTACATTATTTAATTCAGAAACTTTTATATACATATGATGCTCAGTGTTAACCCTTACACTGCTCTGATCACTTAAAGAGCAATTGGCCCATATGTTCCAATCACGTAGAGATGATTAAAGGTGCTCCATTTTATTCATAAGCCCCACTCATTCTACGGGGATGTTGTTTGACACTAGAGACCACTGTTGATTATTTGTCATATTTGGAAAAATCCTAACCCTGGAAACACGAACCGAAACTGTCTCTATTTTCCGCTTGTTACAACTTGTAATAAAGTTGTTACATCTTGGCTTAACGTGTTTATGACGTGTTAGAACGTTGTTACAACTTGCTATATTGGTTGTTATAACTGGTTATGAGGTGTAAAACTTGTTCGAACGTTGTACGAACGTGGTAGTTTCGGTGTGTGTTTGGCGGGAAGTCCTTTAGCATCTTTCTAGGGCCTTGGTGAAAAGATGGAGAGACCATGTCTTGCACAAAACCATCCAGTACTGAATGCACTGAGTGGCCATGCTAGGGACCATTTAACAGCAGCAAATCAGTGATACCCGTGTTTATAATTTATATAATTGCATGCAAAATTTGTTTGTTTAAATTATAAGATTTAGGCTTTATACATAAAGTATATTTATAAGTACAATAATGGGTTTCAATAAATACAGGGCATGCGTATGTATACACTATATTTGTACATAGATGTATTTCCAAACTTTTACATAATGATTGCCAATATTGACATATTAATTAATACATGTGAGTACAAAAATAGAGAAATGGTGAATGCTAACGAGTAGGAATACTAGTTGCGTTCAGGGTTACTAGTTTTTCTTTCAGCAGGAGTTTCTTTGCTCTTTCTGACTGTAGATTGCAATTTTATCGGCTAGTTGTTTGTTTTGGTTTGCCTATCTTTCTGTGTGCCCACCCTGGTCGATGGCGGAATATGACATACTTTAAACGTAAAGTGCTCATATGCCATGGCTCCCTGCGCCTCTCTGAGGGGGGTGGGGGGGTGGGGCAGGGTCTGCCTCTTGGTCCTCAGTAGGCAAACAACTCCTGTGACTGATGACCCAAACTAACACTTTGCTTGACCCGGCGGGCCACCCGCAGCATTGCCCACGAGCACACAACCCAACGTTAAATGCTTTCACTCATATTGTTTATACTTACTAATTAGAATAAGCAAAAATTAATCAATGACGGCATTAAGTCATCACCCAAACTGCGCTTATTTTTTTAATGACGGCGTGAACGTCATCACGATGCCAAAGTGATGACGTTCACTATATCACTATACTGTTCACTATATCAGTTCGGATAGCTTCAGGGAGCTGATGGGGCTCCCCCAGAAAAAAACGTAATGAGAGCAGCAGGTGGTCACTACTGTAACATGAGAGAGCAATTTTGGAAGAAGGCTTTATTAAGTTGAAAGCAAAACTGGGAAGGTCAATGACAAATCCCAGTTATAGCTCTAAGAAATGTCAACCTCAGTCATTTTATTAGGCAGAGCCTTTTCTCTCTCTGAATAGTCGAGTTATGCAATATGCTGGGTATGAAAACTAAGCTAAACCAAAAATTAAAAAATGTCAACTAGTACTCAGCAGGAGCCGAGCACACAAGGCAGGACTAAAGATAAGAATATTAAGCACTCATACTGTTGCATGTAAATGGAACTTTTCCCAACCTGAACACTAAAGAACTGTATTCATACATACTTGCTGAAACCTTCACCAAAGAGCCAGGCAGGTAACCTGCAGCTAACAAGAGGATTCTGTTGGCGGTCATATGTTATACCAAGTGAGGGCTTGAAAAAGAGGATCAATTTAGTTTTCCTCCAGTGACTTCTAACATCCATTAAAACTCTGCAGGAATGATTGAATATTCCATGTGGCGCTGGTGCCAAAATGTCCTGTTGTACTGTTTGTGGGCCTGGTCACGTAACACGAGATGGCACAATGATTATGCTCAGAAATGCACTTTGGATATATTTTGCAGCCACTGTATTTAGTTGTCTTCATAGAGACAAGAATTACCTTGTGACTTGAGGAGGATCTTATTTTTTCTGAACAGGTTATCCAAGTGTAGGCCAGTTACTTGAACTGGCTAAGTTACCCAACCCTTGTTTTTGCAAGACCACAATCAGCTATTCATTTTAAATCCAGATCCTCATTTATTGTTGAGTGTACAGGAGAAAACTGTGCTAAGCTATGGTGTCCAGTCATCCCATCGTGTGCAATATTTTATCCCAGCTCCTCACATGTGAGGTTAGAGTGTAACTTAACCCCTTAAACTGCAGGATATATATTGCTGCATTGTTGTACATGCACAAGAAAAATGTTTTCCTCATTTAACATTGTTAATCAGCATCCAGGAAGCAGGAAAATCCATATTCAGTTTCTACCTATCATAGTTTAGCTATTGTGACCCAAAAAATTTGTTTTCTGGGGGTAGTCCCTTCGGGTATCTGGAGCTATCCGGGCTGACATGAATGTATTTAGACCCTGGCATCAGTCAAGTGATTGGAGTTCTTAGGCCTACCTGGGACCATAAGCCAGAACCTGCCCCCCCCCCCCCCCCTTAGAGAAACACTAGGAGCAATGGCCTTTAGAAACCCCCATGTGGTTGGAAGCATTCTATGTCTGCCATCGACCGGGTCAGGCACCCAGAAAGGAAGGCGCCCTAAAACAAACCAATCTGGTTAAAAATTGCTGCTGAAAGCCTAACTGTTGGACAGAACTCTCTAAACTAAAAATGAGCATGACATCACAACTGTCACCACGCCGCTGTATGCGCAGCTACCTCCTCCCCGGAAGGGGAAAGAGGGAGCTCCAAACCCAGTTCAATGGCTGATGTGAGGTCTGGCAGTCATGCGACTCTGGCTCCAGACATTTTCCAGTGCTGTGCCTTGTGGTGTGGTCCTGTCCTGTGGTGGTATGCAAGCCAGGAGTATTTTCACAAGTACTCGGGCTGCATGCTCCTGTAAGTACTGCGCTTGTGGCTTGGGGGTTATCTTCCACAAGGCGCTTGAAGTCTGCCTCCGTGGGGTCTTCTACTGCTTGGTGATTGCCTGCCTCTTGAAGTCAGCTGGGGTGCTTCATGCTCCACTGTTTGTCTGGGTAGGAGGTAGTTTTGTATCTGATTGGGGCGCAATGTACTGTGCAACTTGTTTTCACCATAATACAGCGGCCAGCTCTGTTCTGCCTGGATCGTTGTGCTCTTGTGGGGTTTTTCTTTATTTTTGTTTTTCCTGCCTGGTGAGGGTTCTGGCCCTTGGTGTTGATACCTCGTATATATATATAAATGGTCCTCCACTAGGTCCCTGTGAGTGTACACGTCCCGGGAATTCAGCTTTTAGCAGTTCATTTGGTAGTTTGGAGCACTGGTTAGCAATACCTTACCTGGGCTTCCCTTAGCAGAGCATCTAAGGGCCCTGGAAACCCTGGCTGGGGCTCAGTGGTCCAATGGATGCATTTTCTGGGCCCAATCTCACGTTGTGAGAGTTTGAAGGTTGCTCTGTCCCTTTGTCGCAGGGTGCCAGTCACCGGATGTGCCTCTGTCATGCTGTCTGTTGGGTCAGTGACAGTGACCTTCGACCTGGAGTCCTACGAGTGATGTTGCTTGCTTGTACTCCAGTTCACTCAATCCACTGATCTTGATATTCCGGTGCAGGCAGCTTCGGCATTGCATGTACGTTTTAGGTTGTTGCAGTGCGCTAGGTTGGTTGCTTACCTGAATGCCCCGGGACTGCCTCATTTTTGTTAAAGGGACTCTGACTTGGGGGTGTTAATTGCTGCGACTTTGGTTTCTTCCATGTCCCCTTGTCCTTCCCCTGCTGCTCTTCGTCCTGTTTTTCTCCCCCCCCCTCCTTCCCCTCCCCCTGCTTCCTACTGCAAAGCGTTTGAGGGTTTCGGAGCAGGCAAGGTTTAGTTGGTGGTGAGACTTGGGCAGTTTCAGGGGGGGTGCCCCTTCCAGTGTGACGATGGAGGCATTTGATCCTGTTCCTCCAGCCGGTGCTTTTGGGTCTGACCAGTGAGCCAACTTCGTTCCAGCTTTTCCAGCGACCTCTGCCTCTTCTTTTGAGAAACAGGGTTTAAAGGATGACTCGGCCCTTGGACCTGGTGTGGAGATTCCCGGGGCAGGGGAGGGGTTGACTTGGGGAGGTTGGGCCCCGTTTGACCCCTGCTTGGGCTTTGATACCCTCTGAGCGGGGCTTCTTGTTGCAGGGGGTGGGGTTTTTCTTATCCCCCCTCCTTGTATGAGTTTGATATGGCGTCAACCCCTCCCCAGGTTCGGTTTCGGGTTTCCTTGAGTACTTCGGTCCCTTCCTTCCGGAAGTTTTCAGCCTCCCACCTCATGAGCTGTGGGAGGCCATTGTGGCTTACCTCCTGCATGATCCGGATTACGCCTCGATAATGGATGCTGCATCTTTTGAGTTCGGTTCTTACAGGGCGCGTTACAAGGTTCCAGAGTCGTCCTGGTTGGCAGACTGTCCTATCTTATCGTTGCAGGGCAAGCCATTAGTTCTGTCGGTCCCGCATGCTTGAGTGGCCCTTACAGTGGTTCAAGTTTACTTAAGGGGGTGACGAGTTTGAGCGTTTTAGGTTGTTGCGGTTAATTTTAACTGGTAACTTTTCTGACACCTCTTGCTTAAAATTCCTAAAGTCAAAAGGATCGATTGGCCTTGCTTTCGCAGTCCGTATTCGTACTGAAAATCAGGATCAATCCTGCATTCGCCTCAATTCGTGTTTGTTCACCCCTGCCCTTCCTCGGGATGTCGGCCTGGTACAGCTTCACGTGCAGGTTCCCGTCCTTTCGGCTGCCCTGGTTGCTGGGTACGGGGGTTTTGGAGGTCGATCAGGGTCCTGGCTACCTGATATCTAGCAAACATTCTGAGCCCTATCCAGCATTGAGTGGCTTTGGCTCCCTAGCATCTGTTTTAACCTTGCAGGAATACCTGAAACTTGGATGTGGCACTAAAACCAAAATATTGTCCTGTATGACTTCATATGACATATGAACTTACCTAATAGGGCAATTAAATTATTCTGCTCTGAAAGGGGCTTTTCATATTCACACATATTTTATTTTGTGTAGTTTTAAAACATACTTTAATTTCTGTAGAACAGTTCTGCAGAATTATTACATCACACTAGTTACAAATATTGTGGCACACAATTTAGTAGCCATTAATCCAATGACTGTCCATCGGTGGATTACTGCCTGTGTCCAATCATCAACCTCCTACCCAAGGTTATGCTTTATTGATGACCAGACCACACACTAGAAATTGAAGGGACGACGACGTTTCGGTCCGTCCTGGACCATTCTCAAGTCGATTGTGAGAATGACAATCGATTGTGACAATCGACTTGAGAATGGTCCAGGATGGACCGAAACGTCGTCGTCCCTTCAATTTCTAGTGTGTGGTCTGGTCAACATACTTCAGCCACGTTATTGTGACTCATCGCCTGCTTATGCTTTATCATTCATTTTTGTTCTTGCAGGCCAAGGATATATATCTCCACCCCGATCTCTTCAGTGTCCAGAACGGTCTCCTTACCCCTACTCTCAAATCCAAGAGATTACAACTCAAAAAATACTTTACTCCACAAATTGATGATATGTATGCTAAACTGCCCTAGATCAGATTGATCTGTTACTTAGGTCAAATAAAAATCTTTTTACCGAGTGAGATTTTGACTGTTGTGCATGTTGGGTGTGTGATATGTGCAAGACTGTATTATGAATGCCTATTGAAAAAATTGACTTGTGCCTCATATTGTCTGTACTTATTATATGACAATTACATATGTAATTACCTACTATAAAAGAACTTGTCTACTGATTACTTGGACATGGCTTAGGTTTGAAAACAAACTAGACACCTACGTAGGGAAGAAACGGCTTCCCTTTCTTCAAACTGGCCGTTTTATATATTATTCACCAAAATTTATAATTAAATAAAACTGTAGAACTATAAAAGATAGATTATAAATATATTACAGCATTTTTTAGATTGTGGTTATGAGTAAATTAACTTACGTACACTTATTGCAAAAATTAACCAAAGTTGCTTGGCATATTGTATTTCTTTTGCCTCATTATTATTAGTAGAAAACATTTAGATATGTGAAATAAATTTGAATATTGTACAGTTAAAGAATTAATATAAATAGTTATTTACTGTATGCAGTTTATTATCTTTCAATGTTTTTTGTGTATTTATGTAAGAACAAAGTAGACTGGTACACTTGACTGTCACAATTATTCTTTTTGTTTTAATGTCCAGTCATTGATAAAATGTGTGGCAGTATTTTTTTATTTTTAAATACATATTTATTAGTGAAGTAGGCCAATGATGTGCGTTTCAATTGTCTGTGTTAATACAAGTTATAATGTAATATGATCACAACTGTAAGAAAAGCAGGTTTAAAAGTTACAGGATAATTCCGTGTTTATGAAATGGGAATAAATGTTTAAGAGTGTTAGGCACCATACATTCTAGCCGAGGGAGAGAGGTGTATTCCATAATGTTAATTACTCGAAGCAAGTTTACCTGTCCAGATTGTGCAATAGGTGTGTATGGTCATAAAGAAGGCTATGGAAGTAAACAATATTCTAGTCAACGTCATCATATCTCACAAGATGGCATTGCCTTAGGTGCTCAGTTTGTGTGGTTGCTTGTACTGTGTATTCAGTATTTTATATGGTATTCCTTTTCAAATTGTACTAATGTCACCGAGTTTTAATCTTCAGAACTTTTTTTTTTTTTTAAATATGAGCAGCTAGAAAAAAAAAAGGCAGAATAATCTTGTATAGTATTAGGTAATATGTCACAAAGTGACATAGTACCTTGCAGTGTTCTCTGTAAATAGTCCCTGCACAGTTGAACTTGGGTGGCACTGTAATTTACATACTCCCATAACTGGAGAGAACAGATTTCCTTTCTGTCTAAATTTCAGTTAATGTGAAAACAAATGAAAATGCCTTATTTCCCAGTATTCTTCATTCAGTGTTAATATTGTATCATAGAAGTAAAAAACTTAAAAACTGTTAGATGAATCTTTCATATTTACAGAATAGATGGGTGGAAAACTTAAAATGTTTTTCATAAAATTAACCAATGAGATTCCTTAGAGATTACACCGTTCCCTTTTCCTTACTACGACACCAAGCATTACCGGTGAGCTTCAGACTACCATAGACATCACTTATTAAAGCTGAAACTGTTGGATGTAGTAAGAAGTCTTATTTCACTTATTTTCTTACGTTCAGAATTTATAGTATTTTGTAAAGTCTCACAATAATGTACATATGAATATCGGCTTTCGGCTAATAACCGAAATATTTATCAAACGTTGATAGAATTTTCAGCATCATTCAGTTTGTAGTGCCACCACACCAGATATGTTAATTAACTTTTCTTCTCAAGCAACGCATTAACATTTGTGTTAACATGATTTGTTATTTCTCTAAATTGCATATATAAGCAAATTTACACTCAGACTTCTCTCTTACTATCAGAATCAACTTATCGTCCCCCTTATTACTTTATGTATTTTTGAAATTTATTAAAAGGATAACTAACTATTTAATAGTATCATGTCTTTCTTTGGTTATGGACTTGTAAAATATACAATTCTTGGAGCTACCCTATAATTTTATTTATAACCTATCATCTCGGTACAGTGTTAAGACTAGCTCTACAGTCATTTTATTGTGATCATTCCCTTCCTAGCAGTCTTTTTAATGTTGAATGTTAGAGTCACTGAAGTTGGTTTAAGTTGATAAGCCAAACAACATTCTGTGGTGTAGTGAAGACACTCTTCCCCCACTACCCTAACAAGTTGGGAGGGGAAATTCTCCAAAATATAATCTAATATCATAATAAATTAAATAATTAGTTCAAATAAATATTAGAGATATGGACTGTAAAAACTTCTAAATAATATTTGGATTATTTTCCCTGCACACTTTGGGGGGTAGAACCAATAATGCAGGAACTACCTAATATAAAATGTTGAAATAATTTCAATA
This sequence comes from Procambarus clarkii, assembly GCF_040958095.1. Lineage (NCBI taxonomy): Eukaryota > Metazoa > Arthropoda > Malacostraca > Decapoda > Cambaridae > Procambarus > Procambarus clarkii. The sequence continues at coordinate 19,427,257 of NC_091234.1, read as the reverse complement.
ATCAATTTCATTAGTAAATCCTAATTATAGAGTTAGTAGACTAACTACAATATAATAATTAGAAACAATGTCTTAGCTGTTAAGCAGTTAAGGAGGAATGCATCAGATAGCCGTCAGTGACCAGTCTAATCCTGTCTGGGCGTGTTGTCGTGGTAGACACGTGATACACCAGAAAGGACAATCTCTCGTAGATAAACTCCACTCTGTAAAATTTATAGTATGTAATTTCTATATAACTATGAGTATTTCCACTAATATACATGGAAAGGGGCTTGATTGATTAGGGGAAACACACTTACTGGTGTTTTTTGTTGATCTAGCAGCTTAACGATTGGATAACCTATAACACGAAATATGGCCATAAACCGTGAAATGGTATACTTATCCAACCGGACGCAGTGTCCACAATGACTGATGAAGTTGGCAGCAAACTCTGGGACCCGATAATGCTCAGATGATCCGTATAACAGGCGATGATAATGGCCAGCTTCAGGACACTGATCAAAATGGCTGCTCCTCAACCAAGTCTCTCAGCAAGTATGGGAATGACGCACGCGCCACTTGGATTCCTGACTGAGTATGAGCTTGGCATATAAGTTACGATATTTTATTCTAGTTTGCTATCTGATTAAAACATTGATGACGTTATTTTACGTCATAACAACACACCAGGTATTAACATATGGTTTTCCGCTGTGTTTATTACTGAACCTAAGTGGCGTTATATAAAAATACAGATATATACAGTGGTACCTCGCATAACGAATTTAATCCGTTCCATGTTCGTCATGTAAAACGGACGTCATACAAAACGAGTGTCCCCCCATGTAACCAGTGTGATGCACTTTATTTATTTATTTATGCATATACAAGAATGTACATAAGGAATGTGAGGATACAAATATGGTAATTAGTCTTGTAAAGCCACTAGCACGCGCAGCGTTTCGGGCAGGTCCTTAATCTAAGAAAATTTTAAGGAGGTAAATACTTGCAAAATTTATAGACAAAAAAATGATAACAGTTACATGAAATGAAAAAAAGATGATGAGAGAAAATTGTAGGTACAGTATATTAAAGCACATAGGTAGCTAAGATTGATTGCAATGACAGCTTGAATGGTAGTTGACAAAAATTGGTAGGCACAATACAGCAGAAACAATATAAGATTGGTTGCAATGACAGCTTGAATGGTAGTTGACAAAAATTGGTAGTCACAATACAGCATATGGCTAGCACATAAAAGAAGACAGCAATGAACACAATGATAAGGTTGTTTGATATTACATAAAAATTAGGAGATTGGGTAACACTAGGTACAGAGCAAATTTAAAGCTCAGTGTAGGAAACTAAGAAGATGAAGTTAGGTACTTTTTGGTTTTGCTTTTAAATAAGGCAAAAGTTTTACAGTTTTTCAATTCACTAGGGAGTGAGTTCCATAGACTAGGTCCCTTAATTTGCATAGAGTGTTTACACAGATTAAGTTTGACCCTGGGGATATCAGAGATATTTATTTATGGTGTGGTGATGTTCCGAACCTTAATGGAATCTGACCCATATATCAATCAGGTCAACCCATGTGTTGCGTTTCCAAAAGGGTCGCCCGTTAGAATCGGTGAACGCCCTAGTAATATTGTTGAAAACATCTTAACTTATTAAACCAAAGGTCTTTTTATGTCAGAAGAACGGCAGAAACTGGATCTATATATGAAAACTCTTTCAGGACAAAATTTAAAGTAAAACTAAAGATATTTGTAGTTGTATAAAAGTTGCATTTGTCATCGGTCGTAGAGCCGGAAATCCGCAATATTCATCTCAGAACAATGCTTATTTCACGTAAATTCAATAATAAACACACATGTTTTATATGTCTCAAGAAAGATAGAAATATAAGCTTCATTTTAAATACTTTAACATAGACATATATAAAGCTCAAGTGAAGATACATAAGCTTTTATAGTGGCATTCAGTAGCTTGTCGGTCATGGAATGCAGAAGCCTACGCACTTGCCCAATATAGTGTGTAATTAACAAAGATACGCTTATAAAGCCTAAAATATTATATGCCTTCAGAAAGACAGAGATATGCTCGTTATTGTGAGTGCACCAAAGGAAATATATCTTGTTGGAGGACAAAGATATATCAATTCTAAAATAAGTTTCGACTCTCGCTCGGGCGAGAGATAGCGCGACTCTCGCCCCATCTATTGGAGATTCTGTTCACCTAATGACCCAAAGCTACTCAAAGCCTCCTAGCATTACATACAAGAGTTTTACATTCTTGTAAAGCCACTATTACGCGTAGCGTTTCGGGCAGGTCCTTAACCCTAATTTCCCCGGAATACGACCCCGCCGAATCGTTTAACAACCATGTACCCATTCACTGCTGGGTGAACAAAGGCTACAGTTAAGGATTGGTGCCCGGTCAATCCTCCCCGGCCAGGATTTCTTAAATAATGAAGAAATATGGTATATTTATTCACTATAATGTTGGTGCTTAATGCAGAACACGAGAAAACATATATTTACTATAAAATAATATACTTCCATTATGAAATAAGTAAATATGTGGCCTCATAGGAAGTCAACGGTCCAGGTGTCAATGTTGTGGAGCGACTTATCCAAGATATATTGTTGTCTGGAAAGTGTTTGTTGGCATATCAACCTTCTGTACACAGTGATCCAGTCGTCGCACTTCTCTCCTTAAATGATCGCAAATTTAGTTTATTATATTAACAAGTAGAATACGTATTTCTAATAATATCTAACATAACTAGCCAGAAAATATTTAAGACTTATTGAAAAATACATGTCTGGAAGTTAAATCGACTTCATAGAACAATAGTGTTGGTCTATACTAATCGTTATTCGTTAGTATGCGTTCGCTTCTTAAAACATTTACTGTACTGATGTAAAATCTCCCATGTCTCTTCGCACATGGAACACCGAACCTTACACACTCTCTGATATATTGTACCCAACATGAACTTGAGTCCTGGCTTTGTTGCTGTGGACTCTTCCCTTTCACAGTATATACTCAAATGCTCTAATCTTTCTAACAAACGTGACTTAACATAAGCTTTCCCCCTTCCATTTCTTTCTTTCTCTTTCCCTTTCTTTCTCTCTTCTCCCTTTTTCTGTTCATTGTCTTCTACGCTCCCTTGCTATCCTCTTCTTTTTCCTATTACCATCTCCTTCGGTGGTTATAATAGGAGCTGCCTCGTATGGGCCAATAGGCCTGCTGCAGTTTTCATTACTACTATCCCCTACACCTGACTTTCCTCCTCAGCTCTCTCTTGCCTATTTAATTCCTGTCCCTACCTGTCCTCATCACAATCGACTTGAGAATGGTCCAGGACGGACCGAAACGTCGTCGTCTCTTCAATTTCTAGTGTGTGGTCTGGTCAACATACTTCAGCCACGTTATTGTGACTCATCGCCTGCATCTGATATATTGTTTAATTAATAGAGATTCACTAATAAAGCTTATAATTGTATATGTTATCAAAAAGGCATAGATAAAGTCGTTCTTACGTTTTAGTCACAGAGATTAGATATTAGTAAAGTAAATTCATTTTATTCAGGAAAGTACATAAATAGTCGATTTACAAACATAATATTGGGTTTATAGATAGAGCTAGTATATACAATACCTAAAGCCACTAGTACGCATAGCGTTTCGGGCATATTATTGAGAGAGGAAAGATATTTATATTTAAACAATTTTTTTTTTTACCGACGCTCTCCCTATTGATGAGAACTACAACCTAATGAAGATAAATGTTAATTTTATGTAGATACTGTAATAAACGAAAGTTGTTAATGTCATCAGAGAAGCAGAAATATAGGCAAATTTTAAATCCCTTGTCATAAATATAACTGAAGTGAAAGCAAAGATATATGCATTTTGATAGTTACAAAGACAGCTCTTTAACACGGGTGGAACACGAACAAGGGGAACTTAGTACCCAAATGAGCCACAGAGATATTAGAAAGAATTTTTTCAGTGTCAGAGTAGTTAACAAATGGAATGTATTAAGCAGTGATGTGGTGGAGGCTGACTCCATACACAATTTCAAATGTAGATGTGATAGAGCCCAATAGGCTCAGGAACCTGTACACCTGTTGATTGACGGTTGAGAGTCGGGACCAAAGAACCAAAGCTCAACCCCTGCAAGCACAAATTAGGTGAGTACAACTAGGTGAATACAGCTGAGGGGCGGGACCAAACAGCTGAAGCTCAATTCCCTACGCATAACTAGGCGAGTCCATAGGAATTACTGTTTGTTCTGGCGCCATCTATGTTTTGACAGCAGTACTACAAATGTTCCCACGTTATGTGATGATCGCTATACGGGTGTACGTTACAGTCAGTTGCTCTTCTATATATGTTTATGGACAACGTAGGTGATTTGAGGCAATTTGCGGCCAGAGTGAAATAGTATCCACGCGGTGAGTGATGGAGGAGGATATATACTGCTGTGTACTCGACCAGCGGGTGAGAGGTAAGTTATATCGAACAATTATGGGGAATAGATGGGTTATTTTAAGCGTAGAATGTCAGGTAACCGGTAACTACACAGATGGGGTAGTGTTTTTTTAAGTCTTTATTTACTAAAGTGGAACATTACATTATGCCTTTAGCTGAACAAGTCTACTGGTGGGGGAAGTAGACGGGTTTTATGAAAGTATTTTACCTAAATATTTGTATTTGGTTAACTAGTTCAGCCGTTACCAGGGAGGGTGTTCCTTTAATCTTGTCTAAAAATTCTAGCCGGACAAAGTGATTAAATAAATTGAATAGAACGAAGTGGTTTGGCAGGGTGCTTAACATTTAGTTTAGTTCACTTACTATGCAGCCCATGCTTAAAGAATGCAAGTTTATCATATTGAATTTACCGTAGTTTTACTGCATTTAATATACCGTTTTTACCCTATTTAATTATGTCGGGTAAAGGCCGGTCGTGGAAAGTTCCTAATATCGCAAGTTTTAAAAGAAAAGTTTGAGTTAACTTTAACGCTTAAGTTAGTGACCAATTAGCTTGGTGTATTGTGAGGAAAGTTACTAGAATCTAACATTGCAAGTGCCATTTCTCTACTCTTTTTGAGAAACATGACCAGATACATGAATCGCATAGTTTTATTACTAAATGTTCATGGATTAGGTTGCATAGTTGAGGAAATGGTGATAAGGTTTGTGATTTTGTGTACTTTTGACTTCAGCAGAGATTTTGATAGTGGGGCAAAATTGATAGGGGCTCGGATCATTGGGAATGCTGACTGAAGTTGATTAGGTCATGGCTATACCAAAGGAAATTAGTATAAATGGGGTTAAGTTGGGAGAAGTGTTGTAAGTAGTGCCTAAAAGCTCTCCTTGGACCTCGGTTATTCGCAAGATTATGGTTTAGACTGCAATAGTTGCAGAATTGGCAAATAAAAAATACCGATGCCCTATATAGTTTTGAAATGGTTAAGACTACCAGATGCAGTTTAATGCTGACAAATGTAAGGTTTGGGGGCTAGGTAAAGATGAGATAGATGGTGTAGATTGTTAAGAGTATTAAATTTTTTGCAGGTGGTAAATTCTCCCCGAGCTGGCACTGCTCTCCAGCCTGGGATGTTGATTGGTTAGTCTTCAACTGCCTCCCAACATGGTAGTGAGGTCCTGAGCTGACATGCAGTGAGGAACGTGGAAAGCTTCGTGAATTGGCACACGGTATGCCTCCCTTTCAAACCAGCAGCTGGCACAAATGTTCCAGCTAACATCAGAATAGTGGTTGACGCCCACACTAAAATGTAAGTGGTACAGTAAATGGACACCCCCCCCCCCTCCCTTTTGACACTGAACAGTTGGGAGGAAGCATTAAATGTTTGTTAAATAAGCTTTAATCTATAAATGTATAACACTGTTAAGGGTAATCATGAGTCGGTTAATGGCAGAAAAAGTTTTGTTCTCAGTGATGGTATTTTTCCCTTGAAAGTAAAAAAAAATATTCAATGTTTACTTTAGCTTGGTTTTAAATTTATATAGTTTTCCAGAATGTGGTTTGGAAAGTCCAGAAGTCCCTCTCAGTTGGAAGAGTTTTAAGTCAGTTGGAATTGCTTCAACAGAATCAGGTGAGTTGTAGTAAAGGTTAATCTGAATAGATTTGCATAAAAGTAAAAAAATAGTAATAACTTAAACAATATAGCATTGGCTAAAAATAAATGTAAATTGCCATTGAAGTGCAGTTGTGGATAGTTTCTCAAATGACATTTACTGAAACTTGGCAAATTGATGCCATATATATTTATATTGCTAAATTAGATCTTTACTACTGCTACTAGAATATGTAGAAAAGGTAAATTCCTTAGATTTTTTCCATCTGAATTTGTAAAGTAAAGCAAGATTGGCTTTAAATCTGAAATTAATTTGTTGAAATATTTTTCAGGTGAAAGTGATTATGCATTGACTGGCTTGGAGTGAGGCTCCTTTACTCTGCAAAAGGAAATCTACAGTGGGTGAGTTTGAATTTGATGTTTTAGCTATATCAATGACCTAATCTTAATTCTCTTATCTAGTCCATTTATAGGTGTGTAACCATGTCCTACTGTTACAACCCACAGGGTGATGCAGTTTGTACTGATCCTACCCCATTTCATAAAAGGGGACCAGGCAGTCCTGCAGATATCCCTGGCTTGACTTTTTCAGAGCTTTGCTCTACTACCCATCTAATAGATGGACTAGATTTGCATAGGTTTAGGGACCCTTAACAATGGTTACATTGTTAATATGCACAGGGCTTGTTTGCTGAATGGGTGGATGCATCTAAAACTTTAGTGCCTGGCATGCATTGTACAGTAAGGCATATGTACAATGTGTTGATGGCACTAAAGTGGTGGATGTAATGCACCCATTCAGGGAACAAGCTCTGCACCACAATCAGAGTAAGGGATAGGCCTTGCTGAGTCTATCTTAAAAGATAGGCTGTTAGGATTTTTTGGGCTTATTATTAGGCATTGGTGATAATAAAAGTAGTGTCCCTGTTTAATGTTTATTTTTCTTTTACAGGTGATTGTCTCTGGAGTTGTCTTGGCCTTTTGGATCTTCTGTCCAAAAGGCATCTTCAAAGATCTTCTGTCCATCTTCTGTCTTCTAGGAGCATCTGTCTCACAACCTGAAACAGTAATAAATATTAGGTGTATTATAAATACTATATGTAAAACTTATTAAATAAAACAATTTTAATGAAACTACTTTATATACCTTATCCTGAAATTATGCTGGAAATTATTGTTCACTACTATTGATGCAATGTTTAAACATCTGACATTTTTTTACTTTGAAAATAAATACTTGGTAAAATTTACACCTATTTGTAACTTGTTACATAGGTGCATGCAAAATGCATTGAAAAGATGTAAAAGTGGACTACCTATTCAATTTACAAACTAACAAATATTGCAAATTAGTCTGAAATATTAAAGTGGAAGAAACTTCAGTCAATATTTTAGTTTTCATACTTGAAATTAAATTTAAAGCTATGCAACACAAGCTTTGTACAAATTATGATTAAATTAACTAAAGATCATTGTTAAATTTACAAAACATTAGAAAAGTGACATTGAAGCATCTATACAACATGGTTTTCACAAAGTCTTTGGTAACTTAAATTTAATCAAAGCTCTTAAATGATTTGTCTGCCAAACTCTTCAGATATTCTGAAATATTTTATCTAGATTAAAACCATCATTGTTTGAAAGGGCAAAACAGATTACTGTCAATTAGTTTGACCTAACATCTGCAAGATCCTGAAGTAATGGAATTTATTTTGTAAAACTGTTTGCTAAAAACAAACCCTGCCTAATGAACCTGCTCATTTTTTTTAGAAATGGTAATTGCAACATTACCAAAGGCCATTGTTTTAATAGCCAAAGTACCAAATGAAAGACCAAGAAGTAACAGGTACATGGTAGAAAGGACAAAAGAATGGTTACAAGGACCCTTTCATTTGTTAAAGAAATGACGGGAAAAATGCTGTCGTACCACAAGGGGTCTTAACCCTTGTCATATACATCACTGACATTAATCTAAATATTACCAACCACAAAAATTGCTGATAACATGTTATAAAAAAAATAGAATATAATATTGAGGCCTTAATGCAGATCTCTAACTCTACAAATAGTAACAAGACTGGCAATTTCTTAATATAAAACAGAAAAAATTCCAAGACCTTGCACGTGAGCCAGAACAATCCATATCACAACTACCACATTAAAATGAAACAACAATGAAGGTAAGGTAATTACCAAAAGAAGGCACCAAACCGGGAAGGCCATGTAGCACCATCAAAGTGCGAAATAATCAGAGGGCGCTAAATATCACCAAGAATGCCAATACGAGAACAAAAACGCATAAGGCGAACGATATCAAAAGTATCCGATTCACCTAGAATTCTATCGAGGGACAAGTGACTGCGAGGGACGGTCGGAAAGCTAGACACACGCTCGTCCTGGAAGTCAGGACATTCAACAAGGATATGCACAACTGTAAGAGGGACAATAAGGAGCAGGGCGGCGCTCCATTAAGTGACCGTGGGTTAAGCAGGTATGACCAACCCACAGCCGTGCCAAAGCAGTGTCCCACCGCCGGTTACGGTGGTAGGAGGAAGGCCACGGGGACACACTAAGTTTGAGAGTACGCAGCTTGTTACCAACCACAGAGGGCCAATGGGGAAGAATGAATAACAGGATACAAGTCGGAATAAGGAATACCTTTATGGGAGATGGGACAAGAACGGATAGCTTCCTTAGCGGCAGCATCCGCACGCTCATTGAAACACCAATATGGCTGGGAACCCAGCAAAACTCTACTGATTTAAATTTACTAGAAATAAGAAACAGCCAATGTTGAATCTCAATGACCACCGGATGGACAGGATTAAAGGACCCTAGAGCCATGAGGGCACTACGAGAATCAACTACAACCACAAAGGAGGAATGAGAATGAGAAAGCAAGAGACAAAGAGCATAGAGAATAGCATAAAGTTCTGCCGTAAAGACGCTAGCCTCCGAAGGAGGCGACACATGTAAGTACGGTCAGGAAAAACAACAGAGTAGCCCACACCATCCGCAGACTTAGACCCATCAGGGAAGATGGAAATAGAGTGGGAGTGCGAAGAAAAGTGCTCAAGGAAGAGGTTTTTCAGAATTGTAGGAGGGGTAAAGGCTTTAGTAATACAAGTCAAGGACGTAGAAAACTTGGGAAGGGGGACTCTCCACGGAGGTAATGAAGGAACAATACGAGGAGAAACATTAGAAATATGAACAGAAAGAGAATCCTGTAAGCGAGATAACTGGACAGAAAGTGGGAGACAATGAAGAGGAACAGGAACCACAGGAGGAGGAAAAGTCAATGCACGACAGAGGCGAGAGGAAGGATGTTGGAAGGACCGCGCAAGATAGCGAAGACAGTAGCGATCACGGCAGTCCTGAAGAGAGAGAAAGCCAGTGTCAACATACAAACTAAGGGCGGGAGTCGAACGAAAGCCACCAGAGCCGAGACGCAACCCAGTATGGTGCAAAGCATCAAGACGGCGAAGAGTAGAAGCAGAAGAGTATGCAGGACAACCATAATCGAGTTTAGACAGGACGAGAGAGGAGTGCAAATAGAGGAACGTGCGCCTATCCGCTCCCCAAGAAGTATGGGACAAAACCTTAAGGAGGTTAAGGGCCTTAGAGCATTCAACTCGGAGGCAAGAGATATGGGCTGACCAAGACAAACGAGTGTCAAAGACTAACCCCAAAAGCTTCGCGGAATCCCTGTACACAATGAGATGACCATAAAGCAACAACAATGAAGTAAAGGTCCTTTCAGTAAGAATCTATCATTCACTGAAAGTTGCTGCAGGTAAAAATAAAAGAAAATACAAGTCCCTAGAAATAAACAAGCAACCTTTTTGACTAAGGAAAAGAAGGTAGTTATTCTACTGTATAAATCTAAGTATTCACTTTGATAACTGTATCCAAGCATAGAGGTTTCCCCCCCCCATCCCTTTCAGAAAAACATCTACTTTCGAAAAAGTTTAACATTGGCCAACAAAAATGATTCCAAAACTAAATTGCCTAATACCAGGAACAACTGAGAGCCATGACAAACACTGCAACCCTCTCCTACCCCCAAGTCTTATGCTATTTATGATCCAAGGTAATTTGAGATATTATACTGTACTTCCTACAGACGAGTCTAGTGAGAGGGTGATCTCCTGCCGATTAAATTGAAGCACGATACAGGTGTCAACGAACATCAGTCAGCCCACTTGTCAGCACAGTGGATAACTAATGACATCATAATCTGCAGTGTTGTATGCCTCCCTGTGGCCATTTAAATCAATAAAACACAGGGTTGTGGCAATGTTTACAGCATAAGGCAAGGTATAGAGAAATCCTGGAATGCCATGTAATGTGTAGTCCTTGAATGTGCTTTAGGCAACCAAATTGAATAACAACATTTCTGGTGTTCGGCTATATAATCCGAGTTTCTCATTCGGTATAATGTTTTAAACCTAAATAGGAATTCACTTTAAAGGTCAATTTATTTGGAAAGTGCTAACCAGATTCCAAATTACTGAGCTCTGAAAGTACTACAAGACAAGTTTAACCGAATGAGTGTTTGCCTATCCATACCCCCATGAGGTATGTGACAACACTGAATAAAGAAAGGGTCTTTGAGCATTCACCGTGCAGGTATTTGACATGACCAATATAGCCAAGTGTTAAAGATCATTCTAAGCAGTTCTGCACAATCCATATACTATCAATTAATATAATTGTACAATGGTGCTTGGTGGATGATATTTCCTATTAAAACTCATTGGACAACTGTTTGTACTAGACATTTTAAACCTACAAATGGTAGCCCTAGATATCGCACTACAGTATTAATTACAAGATGAACAATGTAAAATCAATACCACAACAGCAAAGGATGACGGCTATTCAACAACCGACAAACACGCAGGTCTAACACCAGCCATCCCGAGAGAGGACGTCCCAAGCATGTACACCCCACAACTTTACATCACCTTTGCTACCTCACGTGAGCACGCAACAGCATGAGGATGCCATACTCCCAAACCAACTCCATGCACTTTGAGGCTTTAACAACTCAACATTTAAAAAGTTGATTTAAACAATCAAACACCTGAATTTTTCCCTAATTAAATTTACTAGGGAAATGCACACCAAGCCATGAAACTTACAATGAAGATGAACAAACTACACACAACTGTCACCAAACTTCCACATACCACCCCCCTCTCACTCCTGCCCTCTCTCCTTAGGTGCTCTGATTGGCTGAGCACCTGAGCCACCACCACTCACCTCTTGTTGTGAGAGCCTAAAGCATGTTTGGTTGCACTTTAAAAGTTCCCGAGTGTACTCGCCTAATTGTGAGTACCGCCTGCCCGGTTCACCATTTTGTTTTTCAATCTACTGTACCTCAATTTACCCCTTTACAGTCAAATATTATGCAAAATTCTGTTTAAGACTTGTCCCTTCTTAACTTAAATAACTGCTTTGGCCATCTGCAATCTTTCCAGGTGGGTAAAAATGACTCTTGAGGCCAGAAAGGACTTATCAGACGGCGATCATAACAATACGGTACACACACAAAATCACAACCTGATATACACCAAGCAGAAAATCCACTGGAGCTGTGAGGCGACGTAAACCCTTGCCCAAGGCACTGGCAGCTGCATACTCTACCACAGTATATTACTGACTTTGTAAAAGTCTTACAACCGGATTTCCCCATAAATCACAGCAAGTTTTGAGGCCCCTCCTTGAGTCAACGTCTTACGTAAGACCTACAAGCACTCGGGTGAAGGCTGAAGAAGCAGTTCAACACCATACACCCCAACTTCAAATACACAGTTGAGAGGCGGGACCAAAACGTGATTTTCTGTGTGTGCCTGAAGTTGGGGCATACGGTCTTGCTTCACCCTTCACTTTACCCTTCACCGGCGTACTTCAGGGGTTTTATTTAATACTTGGACTGGCTTCAGTAGGGCCTCCAGACTTTCTGTGGCTTCACAAGTGTCACGTGAATCCCCTGCATAGCAGTGGAACTGCCTTTTCCCTTCACCTTCAATGCCTCTGCACTGGAAGTATACATCTACACCAGCCCAGAAGAGTCATCAGTCCTGCCACCTCTCCATACCCCCCAGGGCCTGGCACGGCCTGGTACGACTCAGAGGCAAGCCGGGCGCCACTGCTAACTGGCAGTTTGTCCCCACAAACAAGCAGTTAGCCGCCTTCAACTGACAGTGGTACAGCTCAACACAAAGGCACCGCCAGCCACAACGAGCAGTTTGCTAGTTGACCAGATGTCCACCTCGTGTTGACACTGGATGAGTCATCACCGCCGGACTATATAAAGAGCGCTGCCTCCCTGGAGAGGCAATCTCTCCCTTAGTGCTCTAGGATCACCTTGGTGTCTCTAACCCGTCGCCCACTTCCAGCCAACATCGTGTGACTGATGCCATGGTGGTATGGTAGCTGTCTTCAGAACACCAGTATATCTTCATACTTTTATTCATTGCTTATCGTTTATTTTTTGCATTTAAGGTCATACTAACTTGTTCACCTTTGCATTACATGATAGTCAAGTATTGTCATGTGTTATTTTTGTTCATTACTATTTCATTAAATTGTTTAATTATTTATTTGATAATTTTCATTTGTTTCCACCTGCAACTTACACACTGCAAGGCCAATAGCAGCATTTCTTTCATTTATGTGAGGGAGAGCCATACCATCTTGGTTCAGTATAGCTGTGATACTATAACCCATCACACAAGATATCCAGTAGTAAGACTTTTACCATCAGTGGTGGTAGAGTATGCAACTGGCAATGCCTTTGTTACAGGTTCGCTTCATCTCACAGCCCCAGTGGATTTTCTCACACATTTGAATACATGAAACAACTTTATTTGATACATTCCAAACCAAAGTACAGTACAGTAATTATCAAACCATCAAATGTGTGGGATAATCATAGTGCGCTAAATATCACTAACGTCGCCAATACAAGAACAAAAACGCATACGGCGAACAATATCAAAGGTATTGAATTTACCAAGAATTTTATCGAGGGACAATTGACAGTGAGGGATGGTCGGGAAGCAAGACACGTAAGTCCTGGAAGTCAGGACATGTAGAGACAACGGTTTGGACAATAAGAAGCAGGGCAGCGCTCCATTAAGTGCCCGTGAGTTAAACGTGTATGACCAATATACAACCTCGCCAGAGCCGTTTCCCACCACCGGTTACGGTGGTAGGAGGAAGGCCACGGGAACACACTACTCTTAAGAGCACGCAATTTGTTACCAGTAACAGAAGACCAGCAACCCTGACAACGGGCAAGAATGGGGAAATGAATAACTGGGTAAAAGTCATAATAAGGAATACCTTTATGGGAGATGGGACAGGTGCGGATAGCTTCCTTAGTGGCAGTGTCCGCACGCTCATTTAAATAATAAGAACACACCAATATGGGTGGGAATCCAGCGAAATTCCACTGTCTTAAATCTACTGGAGATAAGAAACAGCCAATGTTGAATTTCAACTACCAAAGGATGGACTGGATTAAAGGATTCTAGAGCCATGAGGGCACTGCAAGTGTCAACTACAAACACAGAGGAGGATTGACAGCGAGAAAAGAGTTGATGAAGAGCATAGAGAATAGCATAAAGTTCTGCCATGAAGATGCTAGTCTCCGGAGGCAGGAGACACAAAGGTGCAGTCAGGAAAAACAACAGAGTAGCCTACACCGTCTGCACACTTAAGACCCATTGGTGAAGACGGAAATAGAGTGGAAGTGTGAAGAAAAGTGTTCAAGGAAAAGGTGATTTAGAACTGTAGGAGGGGTAAAAGTTTTAGTCATGTGGGTCAAGGCTTACAGAATTTAGGAACGGGGACCCCTCTATAGGGGCAAAGACGGAATGACACGAGGGGAAATATTGGTAACACAAACTGAAAGAGCATTTTGTAAGAGAGACAACCGTACAGAAAGAGATAGGTGGTGAAGGGGAACAGGAACCACAGGATGGGTAAAGGTCAAGGCATGACATAAGCAAGAGTGAGGGTGCTGTAAGGACCGTGCAAGGTGGAGAAGACAGTAGCGATCATGGCGATCCTGTAGAAACAGGACGCCAGTTTCAACATACAGGCTTAGGGTAGGTGTCGAAGGAAAGGTACCAGAGCTGAGCCGTAACCCAGTATGATGCAGTGTGTCCAGATGGTGAAGGGTAGAAGGAGAAGCAGACGAGTAAACAGGGCCATAATCGAGTTTAGACAGAACGAGAGAGGAATGTAAAGAGAGGAGCAGTGTCAATTAGCTCCCCAAGAAGTATGGGACATGACCTAAAGTTAGTTAAGGGCCTTAGAGCATTCAACTCGGACGTAAAAAATATGGGGCGACAAAGACAAACGAGTGTCAAAGATTAGCCCTAAAAGCTTTAGCAGATTCTTCGTACAAAAGGGGATGACCCCTGTTACCTAACAGTAAATAGGTATCTGGGAGTTAGCTGTTACAGGCTGCTTCCTAGGGGGGTGCGTGTGTGGGAGAAAAAAAAATTTAGTAGTTAACCACTGAACTGCTCTGTCTCCAAATAACACCCTGGTGCACAAGAAATAAATTCTTTCCAAAAATTTTTTTTCTCTTCTTATATTGTTAAAATGCAGAGTCTGATCACGGGGAAACTAAACAAAAAATATTGTATGTGACTTACTTTAGCTGCGATGGAGCTGGGAAGTTGAGCAAATTATGGGCGCTGAGCGTTGGAGCGATGGGGGTCTGTCGGCCCCGCCACCCCGTGCGACGGCAGTTGCTGCGAATAAAATGTTGCGCAATTATTTTGAAGTTTCTCATTCATTTCTTCTTTTTTTTTTTTGCTGTAATATTATTTAAAAGTGTGTAATTTGTGGAATTTATATAATTCAAAGTATAGAACATCGCTATGCTCAAAATTATGGGCCTCATATATGCGACATATTCTACAATCAGTGTTTTTGCTGTTATTACACTATATACACACATTGTATATACCCATCTACGTATGTATTCACCATAACGATCCACTATGTTGGTATGGTGAGCCCAAAAAACATGAGTGAGCTGCCACACCCTGCCAGTCCTCCCTCCCTCCTCCAACACATTACTCGCCAACATTCCTCCTCCCAAAATACTGTTATTGTGTTTATTACACTATTTACACACGTTATGTATAAGTATGTACATGTTTTATTCATGTACATACGTACATACTTGCCATCTCCTCACCTCTCTCTCTTGCCTACTTAATGCTCTTGCTTCCCTCATCTCATCACAATCGACTTTATAATGGTCCAGGACGGATCGAAATGTCGTCGTCTATTCAATTTCCAGTGTGTGGTTTGGTCAACAATGAAATCTTCATGCAAGATCTTATAAAGAAAACCCCTAGAACGAGTTTTGCAGATACGAAAGAGTTTAAGGTGAGTAGGGGATGGTTTGAGAATTTTTTTTTTTTTTTTTTTTTTTTTTTTTTTTTTTTGAGATATATACAAGAGTTGTTACATTCTTGTACAGCCACTAGTACGCGTAGCGTTTCGGGCAAGTCCTTAATCCTATGGTCCCTGGAATACGATCCCCTGCCGCGAAGAATCGTTTTTTCATCCAAGTACGCATTTTACTGTTGCGTTAAACAGAGGCTACAGTTAAGGAATTGCACCCAGTAAATCCTCCCCGGCCAGGATATTTTGAAAAAAGACGTGGTATTCATAGTGTTGTGAGGCATGGTGAGGGTGCCAGCTCAGACAAAGTAGGGGCTGAAAGATTGGTTTGTGATTTTAAAGATTTTGTAGATACTGCATTGATGGATATATTCCACAACAAGTGTTTAATTGTGAGGAGACATGGCTATTCTGGAAAAAATTGCCGAAGAGGACATACATTACCCAAGAGGAGACGTCACTGCCCGGACACAAGCTAACTTGGGCTAACTTGTGTCAGGATAGGCTAACTCTTGTGCTGTGTGGCGATTTGAAAATTAAACCCTTGCTCGTGTATCATTCCGAAAATCCAAGAGTTTTAAAAAATATATAACGTGCAGAAAAACTGTGATGTAGAGTGGTTTGCCCTGCCATCAAAAAATATCTGCAAGAGAAAAGTTTGACACTAAAGGGCCTGCTTCTCGACAATGCTCCTGCTCATCCTCCAGACTTGGAGGATGCATTGTTGGGGCCACTTTTTTTTTTTTAGGGATATTCCTGCATGGGCCCTAAGTTTCTGGCTAATGAACCAATGACATGAAGGAGGAGTTTTCAACCTACCTTGTGTTAGGTGTGCAGGGGTCAATAGGCTGAACATAATGTCAGGAGCAAAGGGGGGCGTTTGCCTCTTCAAACACAATTGTGACCATCTTCATCCCTTCGAACTATCCTAAATGCTCTCTTCACCTGTCTGACCAAATTGGGTGTCCAGACCACCTTTGAATCTGAAATTGTAAAATTAATAGTGATTTCAGAATATTCAGTCCATTTATACTAACAAAATTATATACAGTATACTGTAATTGAAATTTTACAGAATGATAAAGGCAATTTAGTAACTTTGTTAAAATGCACATGGGGGAAATACATGAAAATAGGTTAATATGGTTTGTAAGGTTGATGGGAAATGTTTATTACTTTTATGATTTAAAAGATGTATAGCCCTAATACTCCATCCTGGGTGCATTCCACCAGGTAATGACCACAGCAAAAGTTTTCCACGAGGCTCTATTGTCACACAAACTTTTCACATTTTCAAACTTGATTCATCTTTTCCCCCTCGTTCCAGGGGTTTTCTTTAAAAGGTCTTCATGCAAATGCCTTGGTTTCTCACAAATGATGGCCTCTGAAATGCTATCACATGCTAACTCCTTGTTGTGTATCCAAATTAATAAAAACTTTTTAACATCCTCAAGTGTTTGTGTTCTTTGTTTCGGGATTGTTGATATGCCTTTTGCCACTTTAATGCTCATAATGTCCTTTTTCTTAGCAAGTATAGTGCATATTGTTGACATAGATTTGTTGTACTGCCTAGCTAGTTCAACAACCTGTGCACCATTTTGATGTTTATGAATGCTCTCTTGTTTTTCCTCTATGGTCATTCTCACATGTGTTTTCTTGGCTTGAACCTTACCACTGGCTTTCTTGGGACTCATGGCAAGATATATCATAACAAATTTTATGTTCAAATAGCCAAAAATCCCAAAACAAATGTAATGCTTTACAAAGAATTCAGGCGCGATACTTACTAGGCAGGAGACACTGGTAAACTGAGGTGCGATCACCATGCCACCACGCGCTAGGTCAGCCCATACGTATATCAACAAACTCCTTTCCTGAGGCAAAGTTTGTAACCCGATTCAAATTTTTCGAAGAAATTAGGCTCGTAACCCGAAAAGTTCATAAATATTCATTCGTAAGCCGAGGTGTCACTATATATAACTAAAAAATTAAACTCAGGATTACTTTCAACCCCCACCCCTTTTGCTCTACTCCATCGCCACCTACCTTCACCCCCCTCTATGATGTACTCTTCCATAGACACCTACCTTTGCCCCCCTCCTCCCCTCTACTCCTCCATCGTCACCTACCTTCACACCCCCCTCCCTTCTCCTCCTCCATCGTCACCTTCCTTTCACCCTCCTCTATGATGTACTCTTCCATAGACACCTACGTTCACTGCATATAATGCTCCCCACTACTCCTCCATCGTCACCTACTTTCACCACCCCCTCTGCTCTACTCCTCCAGGGTCGCAGACAATTTCACGAGCGTGAGAACTACGAGTTCTCTAACCACTCTCACACTCCTACTCTCTCACCAGTGAGGGGGAGGGAAGGAGGGAGGAAATGAAGGAAGAAAGGTGGGGGAGAGAGAATAGGCAGGGGGGAGGAGGGCCTAGATACATTTCTTCCATATAGATAGGTAGACTGAGGGAGAGCTGCTTGCCAAGAGCCCTATCAGACAGGCTTCCTATTCCTCAACCCTCCCTAATATGCCACATCCTGGTCAGGACAACTTGCTCGATTGTTATTCTTGGTGTGACTCGAGAACTGACCTCGAGGCGGGGCATGGGCATGGATTATCTCCCTGGGGCACGCACCTCCCTGCCCCAGCTCTCTCTCTCTCTCTCACATAATCTATCAAGGGTCTAACATGAGGTCATTGTGCCTACCAGAAGTGTATATGTCCAAGGCTGGCCACCTGTCTGGACCATTCAAATGTATAAACACGTAATTAGTCTATTAAAATTATATATAATGCTACAATTATAAATTAATTTGTTCATGGTCATTCGTTTATCAGTATTTTAATATGAGGTATATATACGCATGTATGTATACGTTGACGTACACATATATGATTATGTGTATGGAATGATTATGATTATGTGTAATCATATATGATTATATCTAATGGAATGCATTAGTAAGTGATGTGGTGGAGGCTGACTCCATACACAGGTTCAAGTGTAGATATGATAGAGCCCAATAGGCTCAGAAACCTGTACACCTGTTGATTGACAGTTGAGAGGTGGAACTAAAGAGCCAGAGCTCAACCCTAGCTAGCACAATTAGGCGAGTATATGAACGAATGCACATGTACACTTTCAAATGAATTAAGATACCTTGAGATACACAATGACTTAGTTTAAATAGTTTAAACACATTATGGTACTGATTTTGACATGCTGATGTCTGGAAGGGAGAGGGGGTGTGGGGGGTTATTGTCTGAGGTGGAGGACCAGAGGAGGGGGTCAGTGGAAGGATGGTGGCTGGAGGGATGCCATTGTTCTAATGGTTATGAAAACAATTATTGATGGCAGGAATTCAGTGGGTGTGTACTTCACCCGCACCATCACCATACTGTGCCCTGCTACAACCCCCCCCCCCACTCCACCCATGCTGTGCGGGGCGTATTACACATTATGGGATAACCGACTGTCTGTCCGTTCCTGTCTGCTCGTTATGCTGCCCTTCCTTTTGAAAATTGTCTGCTTTATCGACTTCCTTCAAGACCACACGTTAGCCTCTTATCACGCCCTCTTACCACTCTCAGGGAGCCGGCTCTTCTATACAATAGTTACCAATCAGTCCCCAAGGTGAAAGAGTGTCCGGGCATATGACTTGTTACGTGTACTTATTTGCGATTCGTTTGGGCTGTCACGTGTGGTGATTAGTGTTGGGTAAGGCTAGGCCAGGTCAGGTCAGGCTAGGCCAGGTCAGGTCAGACTAGGTCAGGTCAGACTAGGTCAGGTCAGACTAGGCCAGGTCAGACTAGGCTAGGTAAGGCTAGGCCAGGTCAGGTCTGGTCAGGTCTGGCTAGGCCAGGTCAGGTCTAGTCAGGTCTGGCTAGGCCAGGTCAGGCCAGGCCAGGCTAGGCAGGGTGAGAGAAGTAAAGCGGCAGGTACTTACGTTTCCGAGAAAGTAGCGGCGGTAGTATATTGTTGATTTAGATTCGACGACATCGTGAAGCTAGTAGGTTGCGGCCTCATCGCTCTCGAACTTGTTGTTGTTGTTGTAGGGGATACGAGGCACACCCAATATCCCCATTACATTGATCACATCGCACACTAATATTTTTACTATTTCGGACACCAGATTTGTCTGTTTCGTATATGTATAATTGTTCAATATTAAAACCACAATAGAATGCTCTAAGTACTTTCGTATATTAATACATCTTCAGAAGGAATGGTTCGCTCTGAAGATGTATTAATATAAGAAAGTACTAAAGGAAATTCCTGTTTCAATTCTTCCTCCGTGGTCTGACACTCTTATTATATATTGTATATACTGAATTATATATACTATGCTTATATAATATATACTGAAATATTGTTACATTTAACGTATGAAACAAAGTATATATCTGTATTTTTAATAAAATATAAAACATTAATATTTATCAACGTATCTCTGTGAATTACATAATTTATCAGTATTGTACAGCCTGTGATCTCCACCTGGCTGGCCACTGATACCTAAGTAGCTTTCATGTGTCCCGACACCGGCGATAGGATTATATTATTTAACTTTAAAGAGAGAGATATTTCTTGAAATGTTGTCACATTAACGTCTACATCTTCCATCCTTCTGACATATAGATTTTAAGGTTAATTAGCATATATGGAAATAAATTACACAATTTATAGGCTGGTGTGAAGGGCTTCACACTCTTAGAGCAAGCCATCAAGAAACTGTACAGTATCAAATGCATATATCTTCGCTTTCACTGCAGTTATATTTATGACAAGTATTTAAAGTGTAGCTTATATTTCTGCCTTTCTGTTGACATAGAAAACTTTCGTTTATTACATTATCTAGATAAAATTAGCATTGATCTTCAAAAGGTTGTAGTTGTAACTTCCATTATAAACAACATTATTATTGCAAACAGTAGGAGTTTCAAAGTCTCATTTGTATGGATACCTTCTCATATAGGTGTTGTCCAGCATGATGACACAAGCAAGGCAGCTAAAACTGAATGTGATAAGCCTGAAGTTGAGTGGGATATGGGCATTCCAATCTCTTCTGTCAAAGCCGCAATATTTTAGGAAATTAGGGAAGACAGAAGAGCAGTCACTGACACACAAAAGCCAGAAAGCAAGTATATAAATTGTTGCAAGTCGAGCAACAAATATTTTACATTGAACAACAAATGGGATTGGAAAAGCAGTATTGCCACCTCTGCTATACAGAAAAAAATAGACCCCAGACACACCCTGTGGGTAGTAATGGACTCCCATACCGACACTATGAGGGGTAGTGGACCCCATAATAACAGTATGAGCGGTAGTGGACACTATACAAACACTATGGGCGGTATTGGACACTATGCAAACACTATGGGCGGTAGTTGACTTCATAGCGACCCTGTGGGCGGTAGTTGACTTCATAGCGACCCTGTGGGCGGTAGTGGACCCCCTGCCGATCCTGTCGGCGGCAGTGGACCCCCTACCAACCCTGTGGGTGGTAGTGAACCCCCCTACCAACCCTGTGGGCGGTAGTGGACCCCCCTACCAACCCTGTGGGCGGTAGTGGACCCCCCTACCAACCCTGTGGGCGGTAGTGGACCCCCCTACCAACCCTGTGGGCGGTAGTGGACCCCCCTACCAACCCTGTGGGCGGTAGTGGACCCCCCTACCAACCCTGTGGGCGGTAGTGGACCCCCCTACCAACCCTGTGGGCGGTAGTGGACCCCCCTACCAACCCTGTGGGCGGTAGTGGACCCCCCTACCAACCCTGTGGGCGGTAGTGGACCCCCCTACCAACCCTGTGGGCGGTAGTGGACCCCCCTACCAACCCTGTGGGCGGTAGTGGACCCCCCTACCAACCCTGTGGGCGGTAGTGGACCCCCCTACCAACCCTGTGGGCGGTAGTGGACCCCCCTACCAACCCTGTGGGCGGTAGTGGACCCCTACCGACCCTGTGGGCGGTAGTGGATCCCATACCGACCCTGTGGGCGGTAGTGGATCCCATACCAACCCTGTGGGTGGCAGTGGACTCCATACCGACCCTGTGGGCGGTAGTGGACCCCTACCGACCCTGTGGACGCCCTACCAACCCTGTGGGCGGTAGTGGACCCTTTACCGACCCTGTGAGCGGCAGTGCACCCTATATACTAATCCTGTGGGCGATACTGGACCCTATACTCATCTTGTGGGCGGCAATGGACGCCATACACATCCAGTGGGTGTTAATTGGACCCCATACTTATTCTGTGGGTGGTTGGAGCCCCATACCCATCCTGTGGGTGATAGTGGACGCCATGCTCATCCTGTGGGTGGTATTGGACCCCATACCCATCCTGTGGGTGGTTGTGAGCCCTATACCCATCCTGTGGGTGGTAGTGGACGCCATACACATCCAGTGGATGGTATTGGACCCCATACCCTTCCTGTGGGTGGAAGTGATCCCCATACCCTTCCTGTGGGTGGAAGTGATCCCCATACCCTTCCTGTGGGTGGAAGTGATCCCCAAGTTTGCAGTAGTTTACCCCATAAACATTCCAACAACATCGTTTTCTATTAGCGTTCCTACAAAACATTCTTTAAAGTTTTTAAGCGCAAACTATGGTATATAATATTGATTGGTGAAGCACTGTTATTCTATGTAATAATTTATAGTGCTTATTATAATTTACTAAGAACAACTAATATTTCTCAAAACAAAACTACGAACCTTCAATAGGATGTAGCTGATCTGTAATATTATAAGAGCATGGACAATAGTAGGTAAATTTCACAACCCATGTGGGACCTGAAAACTACAATTTTCATTATAATTGAACCAATCACGACTATTCTGCTATCTACGTTGATGGACGGGTACTGTGAGACGTAAATTGGCATGTGAGGAAGAGTTTGGGCCTTGGTAAAAAAGGTAACTGGTAATATATTACATATGTACTAAATCACATTCAACATATTGACTTTAAGCATTAAGTCATATATGTGCTGTCTTGTGTGAGAACGGGTTGACCACACACTAGTGTCCCACAGAACCACCACCACCACCACACTCCAGTGTCCCACAGAACCACCACCACCACCACACTCCAGTGTCCCACAGAACCACCACCACCACCACACTCCAGTGTCCCACAGAACCACCACCACCACCACACTTCAGTGTCCCACAGAACCACCACCACCACCACACTCCAGTGTCCCACAGAACCACCACCACCACCACACTCCAGTGTCCCACAGAACCACCACCACCACCACACTTCAGTGTCCCACAGAACCACCACCACCACCACACTCCAGTGTCCCACAGAACCACCACCACCACCACACTCCAGTGTCCCACAGAACCACCACCACCACCACACTTCAGTGTCCCACAGAACCACCACCACCACCACACTTCAGTGTCCCACAGAACCACCACCACCACCACACACTAGTGTCCCACAGAACCACCACCACCACCACACTTCAGTGTCTCACAGAACCACCACCACCACCACACTCCAGTGTCCCACAGAACCACCACCACCACCACACTCCAGTGTCCCACAGAACCACCACACTCCAGTGTCCCACAGAACCACCACCACACTCCAGTGTCCCACAGAACCACCACCACCACCACACTCCAGTGTCCCACAGAACCACCACCACCACCACCACACTTCAGTGTCCCACAGAACCACCACCACCACCACACTTCAGTGTCCCACAGAACCACCACCACCACCACACTCCAGTGTCCCACAGAACCACCACCACCACCACCACACTCCAGTGTCCCACAGAACCACCACTACCACCACACTTCAGTGTCCCACAGAACCACCACCACCACACACTAGTGTCCCACAGAACCACCACCACCACCACACACTAGTGTCCCACAGAACCACCACCACCACCACCACCACACTCCAGCAAGGCATGCCAATCATCTTAAGTTTCTTATCCTCTCTATTATCATATCATCATCAGCAAACTTATTCATATAATTCTGTATTCCATCAGGCAGATCGTTTATGTAGACAATGAACATTACCGGTGCAAGAACTGAACTCTGTGGTACTCCACTTGTCACATTTCTCCAGTCCGATACATTGCCTCTGATTACTGCCCTCATTTTCCTGTCGGTTAGAAAAAAAATTCATCCATGTTAGAAGCTTATCTGTCACCCCTCCAATATGTTCCAGTTTCCAGAACAACCTCTTATGTGAAACTCTGTCGAAAGCCTTTTTTAGGTCCATATAGATGCAGTCAACCCAATCATCTCTCCTGTAAAATCTCTGTGGCTCAGTCATAAAAACTGAGTGAATTCAGAACACAGGATCTTCCAGGTCGAAAGCCATACTGTCTGATATTATATACTTTTTCTCCAAGCGCTCTACTCACTTAGTTTTAATTATTTTTTCCAGTATTTTGACTATTACACTTGTCAATGATACAGGTCTATAATTTAGGGGGGTCTTCCCTGCTGTCACTTTGGTAGATTGTAGCTATACTAGTCTTTTGTTCACACAGCTGCTAGCACTCCTAGCAGACTGACCAGACAACTCCTAGGTTGTATCTGATTCTCTGAAGATTTAATTTTGTACAAACACACTTTGGAATTTTTTGTTTAATGTTTCACACATTTCCTTTTTATTTTCCATGAATCTGTTTCCTATTTTCAACCTCTGAATATTATCCTTTACCTGCAATTTGTTGTTGGTGAATTTATAGAATAGGCCTTTAATTTATATAAATTAAAGGCCTATTCCTTTAATTTATATAAATTAAAGTTTAATTTTAAACTTTAATCTACTATAAGTTTAATAATTAGTTTTTATAAATTAAGGCCTTTAATTTATATAAATTTATAGAATTTATAGTGTAGGTATATCAAGATCTATAGGACCTTGATATACCTACAAAAACCTATATAGGATCTATATAGGATGTAGGATCAATCAAGATCACTTGTTGCCTGTCCTGTCTTCCGGAAGTGAATTCCTCACTCGGATTTACTGTCATAACACAACTGTTGGAGAGATAAATGATATAGATAAAAACAAATTACATACTGCACAACCAATTGTGATTTATTCCTATGGCCTTCCTGTCCCCAAAGCAGGAACCCAGTGGGTACTGATGATCGTAAGCAACCAATGTTATGTTTGCTATGTAATGTTGTTTACTTTCAACCAATGACGCCCACTGGGAAGTTTAAATGATTATGTATTTCTTGGTTATGTATTGGCCCACAGGGAGCCGGTCGGCCGAGCGGACAGCACGCTGGACTTGTGATCCTGTGGTCCTGGGTTCGATCCCAGGCGCCGGCGAGAAACAATGGGCAGAGTTTCTTTCACCCTATGCCCCTGTTACCTAGCAGTAAAATAGGTACCTGGGTGTTAGTCGGCTGTCACGGGCTGCTTCCTGGGGGTGGAGGCCTGGTCGAGGACCGGGCCGCGGGGACACTAAAGCCCCGAAATCATCTCAAGATAACCTCAAGATGACGATTAACTCATTGATATTTCATTAAATCAGAGACGTGCACCTTACCGTCAAAACTGCGTTGTTCCAGTAACCGTCGCTCGGCTCCCAGTTGAATGTCCTGGGTATCGGGATCTAGTTTTGTTTTCCCATTTTCCTTCGAGTCGTATATCCTTTGATAAAATCCTTGGTTATTTGTTATCATTTGTCTTATCTTTATGCTATCATATTGGCATCCTGGATTATAGAAACTTGAGAATATTATTATGTAACGCTGACAGTGCTATGCACGCAATTTTCCAGACTTGGTGCTTTCTGTGAAAATATATTTTCACTTTCACTCTTTGCATTCAAGACTCATAAATTTACTGCAACCTTTTAGGTTATGAATCTTAACTATACAAAATAAGGAAGCTATGTAGGTAGAAGTAAAACCAGTAGCAACTAATAACCTCTGCATAATTTAAATTATTTACATAAGCTAGCAATATGCTAGCACATAAGGTAGCATTAAAAATAAAATATATAATCATAGAAAAGACATAAGTACCTTGTTCAATTATCAGAGGATGTAAAATTGAAATAATTATCCATCAAACCGACAGTATTTGGGATTAGGCCCTTTATCAACTCCCAGTAATTTACAACAATGAAGGCAAAGTGTTTGGCTGAAGAAATATAACACTATTGTTTATTCAGTTTTACAAGAGCGATTCCCAAACTAAATTTATCACTATTATGTACATCATTTCCCACTGGCTTCTGATACAAGTTATTAAAAAAATAGTGAGGTTTGACTCGGTGAATTTCTTACCAAGCAAACGTCATGGACAAAAGACAGGAGAAACAACTGCATGACTCGTAACACCGGTAAAGACGAGGAGGGGCCAGATTCACGAAGCAGTTACGCAAGTACTTACGAACGTGTCCATCTTTCCTCAATCTTTGACGGCTTTGGTTACATTTATTAAACAGTTTACAAGCATGAAAACTTGCCAATCAACTGTTGTTATTGTTATAAACAGCCTCCTGGTGCTTCCGAGCTCATTAACTGTTTAATAATTGTAAACAAAGCCGCCAAAGATTGAAAAAAGATGTACAGGTTCGTAAGTGCTTGCGTAAGTGTTTCTGTGAATCTGGCCCGAGGTCTTCTCAAGTAAGAAAGTGTCTGGCTTGTGGAAACATGTAATTCTTTGAAAATAAGGGGCCTTAAAGTGCTTTACATTTAAGAATACAACTCTTAATTAAAACTGATATGAATGGGGGGAGGGGAAGTGGTACATAGTTTGCAATTTAATGTTTTGTTCCAATTTTTCGAAAGCATAAACTTAGACCATAAACGTATACAGTACATTGTCGTGTAGTAAAAACTTGGTCATGTTAATTATCTTGTCCTTAACTTAGTGCTGCCTAGAACAGATGCGGACAAAAGAATATATAACAAAATCTTGAAAATCAAAAAATCTGCAAATACGACCCTATAATAGTATTCTTATGCAGTTGTACATTATGCAAGTCTATTATGTTTGTAGTAAGCTTATTACTGCTTTTGGGGAGCTGGAGCAATACCTGTCAATAGTTACATTAATATCATAACAAAATGGAAGGATAGCTTAGCATGATCTAAACTTTAACCAACACTTGTGTGTGAAATATCTAACATTTTAAAATAAGTATCCATTACATGCTTATCTAACAAAGTAAAGGAGCATGTATTTAACAAATTTATAAATTTAAATATTTTGTAATTTTCACCTAAAACAATGTGCAATATCTATTTAGGCAGAATATCCATGACGAACCATGAAATGGCCGAAGACTTGTACCTGCCCAATGTGTGTGCAACAACCAAAGGAAACATTTCAAATAAAGTGTTGAGAACAAAGGTTACCAAGAGAAATGTGGGATCCATTAGATGGTTGCCATGGAAACTCTAAACCAATCTGCCAGTAGCATGACTTATAAGAGGCTGAGGAGAGGATGCTCAGTTTTTGCAGATGATTAAACTCTACAGCAGCAGTACTTGAGGCACTTCGACTACGTGAGTCACTACACTGGCAAGTGAGACAAAAACAAAAAATATTTTCACATTGCTTTCTTGGTCCTACTTGTTGAAGGTTTGGGCTTCTGCAGAAAGAAAAAGATGGTGGTGTTGCACTGGCTAGTCTCTATAACACTCACACGGAAAACATAACTTCAACGAGTTAACCTACAAGAAGCACTTTCACAACGAGTCTATGGTTTTTGCATGACTTGAGTGCTTGCTTGCTTGCTTTCTTCCTGGTGTGACTGTAAGATGTGAGCTTTGGTCTAAAGCTAGAAAGCAATGTCAAAATCAGCACTACTGTCCTAGGGCCCCTAGTTGAGCTTATGGTTCTAGATGTGGACATTAATTATTGCATATTTTTACTATCCTCACTGACGAGCGAAAATAAACTCTGACTTGGCATGACTATGAGATGATGGGTATGAATCAGTGAAGATGTGTCTGGTACAATGAAGGATGAGATTGCCCGCACCACTGAACAACTAGGGTGTACAACTTTACAGAAGAAATGTTATTTACCAATATTTGCTAACAATCCCTGATGCAAGAGTTCTTTACCATTATGCATTTATGTACACAGTAGAAAACTTTTTTGTATGTACAATAGGCATTAGAAATACAAAGAATAAGTGGTAGGAAAACAAAGAGATTTTGAAAATATCTCTGTAACATTAAAAACTATATTTCAACTTTATTATATATTGTGGGATTAGGAATATTGGTAGTTGCTTTTATTTTGTTGTGTGTGTGTAGAGTATGAGTGTTGTACAAGTGTCCAAAGGAATATCAGTGGTGTTAGCAGTAAGATGGTGAGGTGAATTGTTGCGTCAATCACAGAAGGGGTGGTTGGCCCCCATCACAAGAAGCAGCTTACGCCAGCGTCCAGTCGTCTACTGTTCCTGACTGTCCCGATTCTCCATATTTATCAAGGCATATATATTCATTTGCATTAAACACTGAGCTCTTTATGGCATACAAATCCTTTTTTTACAGAAAACATTAGGTCTATACACCATAAAAGAGCCCAGGATAGGATTTAAGAGCATTATACTGTATATAAGAGTTTCATAAAGTATACATGGGGTCTTATGCTGCCTACATGAGCTCTATAATGCATACATGAGCGTTATATAGCTTACATTACCTCTATATAGCATGATTGAGCTCATTATAGGTTTATGAGCTTTGTAAAGCATAACTGACCTCATTATTGTTTTTTTAGCCATGTACAGCATAAATGAGCTCATTACAGAGCTCGATATTTTGTATACGAGTTCCATACAGCATACATGGGCACCACACAGCTAAGTGCAGGGACCTTATGACTAGATTTGATAACACACTTTCATATAAAAACTTCAGTTTACAACAAATATACACTTTGGCTGTTATTTCCAAAGCCATTCAAACACTTTCAAATTTTTGTTATAATGTAAAACTTTACAAAACATTAACATAGTAATAACACACACATCACCCACTGTAGATATGTTGTACCCATGTCATGCCTCGACTTCACTCTAACAATAATTTGCTTTGATTATATTATTGCTTTTCTTCTCGTTTTATATTTTTGTAATGTTTGTCAGGAACACAGACTTGACTGCCACTCAAAATGCCAGATCTCCTTGGACTTTGGCACCTTCTCATAACAATAGATAATCATTTGAAGCAATAACAAGACAACAATAGTACCTTTTTATTGTTACTTCAGGTGTGGCAGAAGCTTGTCGTGATTGTTGACCTTTAATCCCCGTGCGAGTCCTCGTTATGCACCGAGAGGCAATACCAACAAACTACTCATCAGCAGAGGTTCTCATTATTTTGAGCACCTAATAAATATATGTACTATCAATGTCTTAACTACAGTATTCACTATAATTACAAATCACAAAGACTGTTCACTGTGTGCCTGCAAGTTTGTTTGGTTTATTTGTTGTTGGTCACGTAACCCCTCTCCTTGTCGGTGCAGGTCACGTAACCCCTCTCCTTGTCGGTGCAGGTCACGTAACCCCTCTCCTTGTCGGTGTTGTTGGTCACGTAACCCCTCTCCTTGTCGGTGCAGGTCACGTAACCCCTCTCCTTGTTGGTGCAGGTCACGTAACCCCTCTCCTTGTTGGTGCAGGTCACGTAACCCCTCTCCTTGTCGGTGCAGGTCACGTAACCCCTCTCCTTGTCGGTGCAGGTCACGTAACCCCTCTCCTTGTTGGTGCAGGTCACTCGGTCTCGACCCATGTTGGTGCAGGTCACTCGGTCTCGACCCATGTTGGTGCAGGTCACGTAACCTCTCTCCATGTTGGTGCAGGTCACTCGGTTTTGACCCACGTTGGTGCAGGTCACTCGGTCTCGACCCATGTTGGTGCAGGTCACTCGATCTTGATCCATGTTGGTGCAGGTCACGTAATTCCTCTCCATGTTGGTGCAGGTCACTCGGTTTTGACCCATGTTGGTGCAGGTCACTCGGTCTCGACCCATGCTGGTGAAGGTCACTTGGTTTCGACCCATGTTGGTGCAGGTCACTCTGTCTCGACCCATGTTGGTGCAGGTCACTCGGTTTCGACCCATGTCGGTGCAAGTCACTCGGTCTCGACCCATGTCGGTGCAGGTCACTCGGTCTCGACCCATGTTGGTGTAGGTCACTTGGTTTCGACCCATGATGGTGCAGGTCACTCGGTCTCGACCCATGTTGGTGCAGGTCACTCTGTTTCGACCCATGTTGGTGCAGGTCACTTGGTTTCGACCCATGATGGTGCAGGTCACTCGATCTCGACCCATGTTGGTGCAGGTCACTCTGTTTCGACCCATGATGGTGCAGGTCATTCGGTTTCGAGCCATGTTGGTGCAGATCACTCTGTCTTGACCCATGTTGGTGCAGGTCACTTGATCGCGACTCATTTTGGTGTAGGTCACTCTGTCTTGACCCATGTTGATGTAGGTCACTCTGTCTTGACCCATGTTGATGTAGGTCACTCTGTTTTGACCCATGTTGATGCAAGTCACTCTGTCTTGACCCATGTTGGTGCAGGTCACTCTGTCTTGACCCATGTTGGTGCAGGTCACTCTGTCTTGACCCATGTTGGTGCAGGTCACTCTGTCTCTCCCCATGTTGGTGCATGTCGCTGGATCTCTCTCCGTGTTTCATGATAGTACAAAAAAGGTCTGCCGTTGCGCCCACTAGCATAAGTGCATGGGCGGGGGCCACCTGCTATTGAAACGAAGTGTCTTTGTGGAAAGTATCGGACTTGTGGAATGAGGGTCGGTTGCGGTGTAGGGGAGAGGGCATGTCGAGTGAAAGGGCAAAGTTATTCTCACTTTTCGGTCTTGGCAGGTGACCTTTAGCGAGAGCTTTTCCTATGGAACCTAGATCAAGGAGGTTGTGACGACCATCCTGACCCATCATGGACTCCTCTGAACTGGTGCCTCCGTCACACTGCTCGGTTGATGCCACAGAAGCTAAGGCAGTGACGATAGCGTTCACTGTCTTGCAGTCATTAGTCAAGTCCTCCCGATTACTGACAATTGATGGATTCTTGCCAATCTTGTTTAACCTGTCAAAACAATTTGTAAGTGCTTATTGCATTCAAATTAATATATAATATAACTTATTAAATTCTGCTTTGCATTTCCAATAAATTTAAACATGAAAATTCTTTTTATCTTGAAACTTGTTTCACAATTCTTAGGAATATTACAGTTTTCTAAGTCTCACAACTGTAAGCAGTGTACATTACTGTAATATTAATCAATATAACCATATGAACCTACACCCACTTGATACTCCTATTGTCTTATTCAGGCTTCCACATTAACTCTTATACAAGACTGTTATTAGCATAAAAATGTTTTAGTATGTAAATATTAGTAGAGCAGTGTATACCCCTCGAGCCACCACAAAGGGGGAGAGAGCATTTGCTGCTAAATACTATTAAATTATGAATATATTGAATGGAATTTCACATCTCTACTTATAATCACTAATTTTGCTCTGTCATTATATCCCTATAACCTTATGGACAGACATGATATAATTTAACCCATTCATCTTGCCAACATTTTAATTCTTGCATCATATTCACACACATCATGTCAATGTTCAACTAAATATTACCCAATTTATTTTTATTAAGCATCACTAACCCAATGGTGCAGTGCCAGAGGGAGCTTGAACTCATTCATTCATTTATAAAAACCATGATTGAGAATAAATCCAAGCTGCAAAGCAAATTGTTCCTACTAACTCGTTCCACTTTAGCTATCATAGTGAATATGATCAACAAAATCTCACCTTTCAGCTGCCACACTCTCCATAGTTCGTCGCATGAGGGGATAGGAATCCAAAACAGTGTTGAAATGCTCCACGCTAAGGCTGAAGAGGTTGCAGTAAGTCTCGGCTCGCACTGAGGCTGTTCGTCTGGCATTCGTGAGCAGACAGATCTCGCCAAAGTAGGAACCATCACTGAGAGATGTTGCCACATCTCCATTGGACATGACAATATCGACAATACCTTCCTGAATGAAGTACATCTTGTTCCCAATGGTACCTTCCTTGATGATAATGTCACCTGAGCAATGAAAAAAGTGTCAGGTGTCGTCAACTGTTGTGCCTAATGACGACAAAAGCAAGACACATGAACTTCCCTACATAAGCAGTGCATTGATCGATCTGATCATTCTTCAGAGTCATGCTAAAGGGATGCTTTAGAATGCTTTAGGACTTTGGGTTGAGAACCACATGACTTTCATGTCCCCCTCTGTGCATGTAGCAATAACAGGTGAGAGAGAATTTGGGGGCTTTGAATAAGAAATTGCATGACTCAAATAGAAGTAAACAAAAGAAAACTGAAGTTCATGCTAGAGTGATTTTAAGGGCGGTGCCCGTCTTAGATTAGATACATGAATTGAAGATATCTTTAAATTTCAGAAACTGTTGTAGATTCTAACAAAGCTCATCTTAAAATAGGAACAGCACAACATGCAGAAAAGTCATGCTGGGAGATAAGGCATTGACAAGGATAAATGAAGAGTTTAAGAAGATTTACAGCAGGTTGAGGAAGTGAAAGACACCAGGCAGAGGAATGACCAATGCCAATGCTACAGACATAAGGAACTACCACCCAGATAGAGGTTGCTGATAAACTTCCCTCTAGCAGAGGTTGAGCAGTGTGTCTCAGCTGGAGTGCTCACTCACATTATTTGCAAGTGACACCATCTTTACAGATATGATGAATTTCAAAATACTGTTTTGGTAAGGTAAGGTAAATCATATCAGTTTTACAGGTCAAGATTTTTTTTCTTGCTGAGAGACACGCTAGAAGATAATTTTGATTCTAGATGTATGGAAAATTAATATATTTACATATACAGTATAGACAAAGGATTTTTTTTAAGATTAAATTCTATATATACAGTATACATATATTTACTGTTGTGAGGGTGTTAGGCCAATACTATTGTGGTGAAATAAAAACTGGGATGTCTTCTGCTCTATCTACACACTCTGGTGTCCTTGGTTATCCTGAAGTTGAGGAGCTAGCCGCTTCCAGATAGTGCCACAAAGGAGAGGAAATACACAGACTCAGATACACACGAGCGGCCACCACTGCAGCTAGTTCGCTGCTGTGTGAGCCGCAAGCCTACGGAGACCGAAGCATGACTTAAATTACTGTAACTGACAGTGATCATATTGATGATTCTCAAAGAATGAGTCAACATATAAGGGTCATGATCTGCAAGCGTCTGTGGCCCACGGCTCTGTGCCATTTTTTCTACGTGTTGCTACCACTCGCTGCCTTCAGCGTGGCACCCAGCCACTACTCTACCTGGTTGGTACACCTCGTATCGCAGCTTGGTAACCACGTCGGTCACAAAGCGTGCATCGGCATTGGCAAAAAATGGCACGGAAGCAACTAAGGCCCTGCAGTTGAAGTTTATCACATCCTGGGAGGTGATTGAAAACTGCAGATTAGAGTCTACATATATCATTACCTGTGACTACTAAACTAGAATGAAGGGAAGTGAAGTGTCCCGACCACACGGAAGAAGGTTCAGAGTAGCTGTGGGTCGGGTGAGGTTACCATTGTTGTACCGGGCGCCGCCTCCCTCACCCTGCCACCTGCTACCATTGCTGATGCTCTGCTCACCTCAGTCTCCTGTGCAGGGCCTGTCGCAGCAGCAGGGGCAGAGGAAGGGGGCGCCCACTCATCAAACCCTTGCGTGTGGCTGAGAAGCACCGCGCTGCCCAGTCTGGCCCAGTTAAGGTGTGCGTGGGTATTTTCGGCTATATATACTTTTGCCACTTATGTATTCAAGATTTACAAGTCTCTAACCCACTGACCAACCACTGTGTTTCTTTACAGTGAGGAGTTGTCTT
This sequence comes from Procambarus clarkii, assembly GCF_040958095.1. NCBI lineage: Eukaryota > Metazoa > Arthropoda > Malacostraca > Decapoda > Cambaridae > Procambarus > Procambarus clarkii. The sequence continues at coordinate 19,393,820 of NC_091234.1, read as the reverse complement.
CACAGAATTAAATGTTACAATTTACTGTTATCTATATTCTATAGAAAACGAAGTGCTCATCACTGATGGACCATAGGCTACTAAGTAGAAACTTACGACATAATTTTCCTTTGACCATTAAGTTATGTGAAGTGTTGTGTCGTGTTAATGTAGATTTATGTATCAACTGACATTAGCCACAGGCCAAAGCAGTGGTTGAATCCCCACAACACATGAATGAGAGCATGATAATATTATGATCTCGAACTCACAAGTGATAGTACCATAACAGTATGCTTATGTAAGACATGTGTGAAAGTGCCATAATAATGTGTGTCTGATACACATAAGTGACAGTACTATGACAGTATGCTCCTACAACATATGAGTGACAGTACTATGACATTATGCTCCTACAACACATGAGTGACAGTACTATGACATTATGCTCCTACAACACATGAGTGACAGTACTATGACATTATGCTCCTACAACACATGAGTGACAGTACTATGACATTATGCTCCTACAACACATGAGTGACAGTACTATGACATTATGCTCCTACAACACATGAGTGACAGTATGCTCCTACAACACATGAGTGACAGTACTATGACATTATGCTCCTACAACACATGAGTGACAGTACTATGACATTATGCTCCTACAACACATGAGTGACAGTACTATGACATTATGCTCCTACAACACATGAGTGACAGTACTATGACATTATGCTCCTACAACACATGAGTGACAGTACTATGACATTATGCTCCTACAACACATGAGTGACAGTACTATGACATTATGCTCCTACAACACATGAGTGACAGTACTATGACATTATGCTCCTACAACACATGAGTGACAGTACTATGACATTATGCTCCTACAACACATGAGTGACAGTATGCTCCTACAGCACATGAGTGACAGTACTATGACATTATGCTCCTACAACACATGAGTGACAGTATGCTCCTACAACACATGAGTGACAGTATGCTCCTACAACACATGAGTGACAGTACTATGACATTATGCTCCTACAGCACATGAGTGACATTACTATGACAGTATGCTCCTACAGCACATGAGTGACAGTACTATGACAGTATGCTCCTACAGCACATGAGTGACAGTACTATGACAGTATGCTCCTACAGCACATGAGTGACATTACTATGACAGTATGCTCCTACAACACACGAGTGACAGTATGCTCCTACAACACATGAGTGACAGTACTATGACAGTATGCTCCTACACAAAAGGGACAGTATGCTCCTACACAAAAGGGACAGTACTATGACAGTATGCTCCTACACAAAAGTGACAGTATGCTCCTACACAAAAGGGACAGTATGCTCCTACACAAAAGGGACAGTACTATGACAGTATGCTCCTACACAAAAGGGACAGTACTATGACAGTATGCTCCTACACAAAAGGAACAGTACTATGACAGTATGCTCCTACACAAAAGTGACAGTATGCTCCTACACAAAAGTGACAGTACTATGACAGTATGCTCCTACACAAAAGGGACAGTACTATGACAGTATGCTCCTACAAGACAAAAGTGACAGTACTATGACAGTATGCTCCTACACAAAAGGGACAGTACTATGACAGTATGCTCCTACAACACAAAAGTGACAGTACTATGACAGTATGCTCCTACAACACAAAAGTGACAGTACTATGACAGTATGCTCCTACACAAAAGGGACAGTACTATGACAGTATGCTCCTACAACACACGAGTGACAGTACTATGACAGTATGCTCCTACACAAAAGGGACAGTACTATGACAGTATGCTCCTACAACACACGAGTGACAGTACTATGACAGTATGCTCCTACACAAAAGGGACAGTACTATGACAGTATGCTCCTACACAAAAGGGACAGTACTATGACAGTATGCTCCTACACAAAAGGGACAGTACTATGACAGTATGCTCCTACACAAAAGGGACAGTACTATGACAGTATGCTCCTACACAAAAGGAACAGTACTATGACAGTATGCTCCTACACAAAAGTGACAGTATGCTCCTACACAAAAGGGACAGTACTATGACAGTATGCTCCTACAAGACATGAAATTGACAGAACCATGACATGGAATGCTCCTGTAACAAATGAATTTACGTTCGGTAACAGGTCACGATGCTGCATTTCAAAGTTGAGAATACCATTTAGTGTGTTGAGAAGCAGAGTAGTGAGAGCCTTGAGGTTTGACAAAACCTGTGTGCTAATGGTCTCTCTCTCTCTCTCCTGTTGTGTGTGCACTCCTGCAACACACAGGAGTGTTTCTGCCCTCATGTATACCCTTTTCCCCCCTCCCTTGTTCCCTCCTTCCCAATTACCACCCTTCCTCCCTTGTCCAATCTTTTTCCTCCATCCTTACCTCCCTTGTTTCCCCTTTCTCTTTCATCTTCTGTCTCACCACTACCCTTCCCTCATTCACTCCTTCCCATTTTTGCCTCCCGCCCTTTTATCTCCTGTATTTTGACCCTTTCCTTGTGGGAGAGGTTCTCTCCATCATTTATTTTGTTTCACTGGCTCAAAAGACCATTTTTGGTGTAATATAGAGCAGCACACGAGGCTGTGATGATAGGCCACCCATATGACCATGCCGTGCAAGGCCTCATCACATTGTGCCATAGGCACAATCTGATTGTGCCATAGGCACAATCAGAGAACACTGTATAAACATCAAAGGTCCGCGGTTGTTCAACGTCCTCCCAGCAAGCATAAGAAATATTGCCGGAACAACCGTGGACATTTTCAAGAGGAAACTAGATTTATTCCTCCATGGAGTGCCGGACCAACCGGGCTGTGGTGGGCATGTGGGCCTGCGGGCCGCTCCAAGCAACAGCCTGGTGGACCAAACTCTCACAAGTCAAGCCTGGCCTCGGGCCGGGCTTGGGGAGTAGAAGAACTCCCAGAACCCCATCAACCAGGTATCAACCAGGTAAACATACGTGATCACACGTTTTCTGTGTTGTCACAAGTATGAATTAACCCTTAAATTGCTCAGCATAAGGGGCTGGGAAGCGAAAAATATTCGAATTATTTAAAAATTACTTCAAAATGTAAAACACATCTCCAACTTATTGGCTTCAGCGTCGCGAAACTTTCATCAAAATATTTTCAGAAATTGTTTTTAGACGAATTTTCTTTAAAAAAAGAACATTTTGTTGATAAGGAGAACAGTTCCTATTAACTGCAACTGATGGATAATGCAATAATAAAGAGATGAAAGCACCTGTCCGACGCAGAAAAAAGAATAATAACAGTAAGAAGTGTCCACAAAGTGGATATGCAGCTGGCGCCTTTATAGCATTGCTGAGTAATACTGTACATAATAACACAAATAATAATGAGTAAGTCTGTTATTATGCTCTGTTTTGTTATATATCATATAAATACATTGCCCAATGTTAATATCTGTTACTTTCATCAATGTCCCCAAAAATATTTTTTATGTGAAAATTGTTGTTTTAAAGTTTTTAGTTTTTTCCCACCTTTGTTTATTATCTGATTTTGTGTTGACCAGACCACACACTAGAAGGTGAAGGGACGACGACGTTTCGGTCCGTCCTGGACCATTCTCAAGTCAATTGTGCCAGAATGGTCCAGGACGGACCGAAACGTCGTCGTCCCTTCACCTTCTAGTGTGTGGTCTGGTCAACATACTTTGGCCACGTTATTGTGACTCATCGCCTGCATCTGATTTTACTGTAACCTCTACATCCTGGAGGGTGCATACCTGTCCCTAACTAGATGAAAATAGAATGAAATTAACAAATAAACAAACAAAGTTAACAAATAAATCAGTCACAACTCGCAGAACTTGGTACTTTGAATAATTTTTTTTTCCAGATTTCAAACTCTATTTTCTTTATTTCTTTAGGTTGTTTTGTTGATTAGGGACCAGATTAGGGCTTTTTCACTTATATAAAGTATACTCTAAATATATTCCCTAAATCATTATAATTATCCCTAAATTGTGTTTTTTGGGGGGTTATTTTTTTATCTTGTTTCAACACACATTGTCCTACAACTTTCACATATTTGAGTAAGTATGTCAAACATTGATTAATGAAACATACAAGTAAATTAATGAGTTAGAACTACCTTATTTATTGTCGATAACTTCAACTTCAATTATATCTATAACTAGAATTTCAACTTTGAGTGAGATAAAAAAATCCAGTTTATGACTAATTCGCACCATTTTTATATATAGTGAGCATAGCTGTCTGCAGACGATGAGTCACAATAACATAGCTAAAGTATGTTGACCAGACCACACACTAGAAGGCGAAGGGACGACGACGTTTCGGTCCGTCCTGGACCATTCTCAAGTCGATTGTGAGAATCGACTTGAGAGTGGTCCAGGACGGACCGAAACGTCGTCGTCCCTTCACCTTCTAGTATGTGGTTTGGTCAATATAGCTGTCTGTCCTACAATCCCTATAAAATGGATTTTTCATAAACCCTAAACGTTTAGAGTTATACACTTTTTTTTTTTTCTAAATTTGCTGTATATTTTAAATGTCATATTGTTAATATTTTTTGTTTACAGTAAACTATATTGAAAACCTATATTCTAATTTGATGAAAATTGATGATGAATTTGAAAATTGATGAAAATTTGATGAAAAGGAAGATCATGTGCTATTCTGAGAGAATAATAACACCAAATGAACAATAAGAAATATAAAATATCACCAAATTAAAATTTGAAAATATAAAGTTTTCAATATTCAATTTTAAAATTATTTTTTATTTTCTTGTTTTTTCAAGTTATGTTGGAGCATTTGCTAGTAGATTATGTACAAAAACTTTGAAAGCATTTTAGATAGTTTGAGAAACCTAACTCTTAGGCCATACATACATGTATGATTTGTGCCCTTTAGGGATTAATGAATCTTGAGTATAAGTGATAATTCTCATTGGAGGAAATGACTACAATGTTCGGGTGCTTGATTGAAGGTGAAGATAGACCCAATGTATAAATGTATTAAAAACCAAATTGTTGGCTGTTAACTACACCTTTTCTAAAGGTGCTGTATACAATGTTCTGAACAAGATTCTAGGAGTGTGTTTGTGTATAAATTTGGCCGAGTGCCTCACTTGGCATCCATCATTATACAATACAATACAATACAATTTTATTTAGGTAAGGTACATACATACAATAAATATTTATAAATTTAAATTATATATAAATATATAAATTATTATAAATATAAATATAAATATAAAATAATGTAAAATAGGCATCGTCGTGATTATGCTGCCCAGAGACATCAAAGTTGACATTCCATCACCCACACAAATGTATGCAGGTGAGGAGGAAAATGAATTTAAGGATATACCCATAACATGCAACATAATCAGGAAGAATATTGAACTAAAAGACTCAAAAGCCCAAGGTGTGGATGGACTCTAACCCAGAGTTATAAAAGAACTGGCAAAAAAACTATGCCTACCACTGAGATTACTTTTCACAAAATCTTTGGAATAAGGGATATTTCCCTTGAATGGAAATATGCAAATGTTACCCCTATTTTCAAAAGAGGCATTAAGAGCTCAGCGGAAAACTACTTCCCGATCAACATGACATCACACATCTGCAAGCTCATGGAGAGAATGCTCAGGGAGGGTATCATTCACCATCTTTCGGTGAACAATCTTGTACAATCGACACAACATGTGTTTGTTAAAAACAGATCCAGCCTTACAAACTTGCTCACATTTTTGGAAACGGTAACCAGCTACTCGGACAAAGGACTTCCGGTGGATGTGGTATACGTGGACTTTGCTAAAGCCTTTGATAATGTATCACATGAAAGACTGGCAAGGAAATTACAGGCCCATAGAATAAATGGTAAAATACTAGAATGGATAAAACAATGGTTGAAATAAAGATAACAAAGGGTTGTGCTTAATGGGAATGAATCTGAATCGAGAAATGTGGTAAGTGGGGTACCTCGGGGGTCCATTTTGGGGCCAACCCTTTTGTCATATACATGACATAATGTGTTGACATAGTTGAGAATATTGTCATAGATGACATAATATGAGAACGAGGTGTTTCTGCCCAAAATGCTATGCGTGTTCGTGGCTTTGCATGAACATAAAAATACCAATCTTATGTAATTTCACCAACCCATTGTACCTTCTTGTAAATAAATCATTATTACAAACCACATCAACAAATCTGCAGATGACAAAGATTTATGGTAAAGTAGGAAATGATAATAATACTGAATGAAGCCTTACAGAGATCTACATGAACTTCCCAAATGTTTCTTCCCTTCCCAAAGGGGGAGCCGGTCGGCCGAGCGGACAGCACGCTGGACTTGTGATCCTGTGGTCCTGAGTTCGATCCCAGGCGCCGGTGAGAAACAATGGGCAGAGTTTCTTTCACCCTATGCCCCTGTTACCTAGCAGTAAAATAGGTACCTGGGTGTTAGTCAGCTGTCACGGGCTGCTTCCTGGGGGTGGAGGCCTGGTCGAGGACCGGGCCGCGGGGACACTAAAGCCCCGAAATCATCTCAAGATATGGTAAGAAGACTGGCAAAGGCTTTTTAATATAAACAAATACAAAACCTTGCATGTGTGGAACAGCCCACGCCACGACTACCAAATTAATAGCATTACATTACAGCAAATTGAAGAAGAAGAAAAGGACCTGGGAGTCAAAATCCACCACTCACTAAAAGTTCCACAACAGGCATGAGCAGCAGTCAGAAAAGCTAACAAAACCCTTGGAACAATTAAGGGTATCTTGAGGTTATCTTGAGATGATTTCGGGGCTTTGGTGTCCCCGCGGCTCGGTCCTCGACCAGGCCTCCACCCCCAGGAAGCAGCCCGTGACAGCTGGCTAACACCCAGGTACCTATTTTACTGCTAGGTAACAGGGGCATAGGGTGAAAGAAACTCTGCCCATTGTTTCTCACCGGCGCCTGGGATCGAACCCAGGACCACAGGATCACAAGTCCAGCGTGCTGTCCGCTCGGCCGACCGGCTCCCCGGCTTGTTTTGAGCTACACGATGACGCGCCGACCTTATTGCTGTTAGGGGTTTATCTTCGTTTTGCTCTCCTCACCATGGAAAATCTGTGTAATCGTATAGTTTCATTTCATATTGTTTCATAATCACTAAACACTCATATAGTTTCATAATCACTAATTATCAAGTGATTAATTATCACTTGATAATTAATTCCATATCAGTATTATGTCTTTATGTGTTGTAAATATGTGATGCCAACATAATACTCTACTTGTTTGTTTGAATCCCACACTTCACAGTAATTTTATATAGTGCAAGTGAATTCACTCTTATATTTGAAGACATGCCATTTATATTTTGTTTTCCATAAATAAAAATTACTGCTCTTTAAATGGAAGGTATCCTCCCCCATCCCCACTCTTTCATTACAAGGTATGCCCCCTCCCCTTTCGGTTAAAGAAAGGTTATATATGTATATAACTGTTATATATGTATATAACTGTTATATATGTATATAACTGTTATATATGTATATAACTGTTATATATGTATATAACTGTTATATATGTATATAACTGTTATATATGTATATAACTGTTATATATGTATATAACTATTATATATGTATATAACTGTTATATATGTATATAACTGTTATATATGCACACTAATGCATATATGAATCTGCAAATTGCATCACCATGAGTTCAGGACTCACCGACTCCCTCACCCAGCTTGCTTCTGATGGGCACGAAACCATGAGAGACTTGCATATTTATGGTTTTACGTACTTTAAGCTACAATTACACTAAATTTCACCTGGAAAGTGTTTCTGGTTACTGACATATGGTACTAAGTTACACAACTTTGAATGCATTTTTCTTGTCTTTTATTTGTTTGTGTTTAGCTAGATGCATTAGCAGATACAGGTACCTAATTATAAGTAATAATGCATGCAGCAAATATTTCATCTAAAATTTTTATCAAATATACTGTAGCAGCAAAATATGATTGTGTGCATACACTGCATCCTCCTGTTTAGAGCCTGAAGTACTTTTTGTAACTATGTTCACCATCGTACATATATAGACATAATGGACAACTAGATAGTAGAATTTGGTACTTTTAACTTTATAATCTGGAAAAAAAACCCAGTGTTGAATGTAATGCCATTTTCTGGATGAACCCCGGAGGATCCCTGAAGCTATCTGACCTGATATGTGCTATATTAATTTTGGGTCATCAGTCACATGAGTCCTTATGCCCACCAGGAACCATGAGCCAGAACCTGGTCCCCTCAGAGAGGTGCAGGGAGCAATGGCCTATGAGCACTTTATATTTAAAGTATGTCATAATTTGCCATCAACTGGGGAGGGCACCAGAAAGATTAGCGAAACAAAACAGACCACAATCTGGTGAAAATTGCGACCTACGTCTGAACATAGCAAAAGAACTCCCTCGCAAAGAAAACAAACAAGCAACATTTCATCCGACTAGCTCTCCTGCTCCAAGCAACAGCCTGGTGGACCAAACTCTCACAAGTCGAGCCTGGCCTCGGGCCGGGCTTGGGGAGTAGAAGAACTCCCAGAACCCCATCAACCAGGTATCAACCAGGTATCAACCAGGTGTTAAAGAAGGGGGAGAGAGGGAGCCGGCAGCCCACCAGTCCAGTTCTTCAAAGATGAAAACTGCCGACCGGAGGGAGGGATGATGTCAGGGAGCTCCGGGGCTCACCCAGAAAATGGCTTTTCATTACATTCAGCGTTGGTTTTCTGTGGGGAGCCCCGTCGGCTTCCTGAAGTTAACTACCCACAGAGAAGTAAAAAATAGGGACTCACCCGGGAGGTGGCAGCACCACAGGTCTCAAGGCGAAGAAAAGACCGACAGCTGCGACAGTCACCCCAACACAACACAAGGCTGGAGAGGGCCCGGTATGTTCACGCGATACCTGGTGTCCAGGACCCCGTTCGACCTCCAAAACCCTCGCGTCCGAATGTCACATGTCGAGCAGCAAGAGCAGCATGAGCAGCATACTCCCGTACATCATGGGTAGACCACAGGCTGGCTAGACTTAATGACGCCACTGACAACTTGAGACACACAAGCCCTGGAACAGGGAACCAGGGAACCGGATGCACCCAATGCACATCCACCAGAACTTGAACCAGTAGCTCATAGGTAGCAACGTAAAGCCCCCACTGAACACAACACATGATACACCCCCGGCCCAACCAACCACGCCTCCGCAACCATCGGACCCCTCCGAAAGCCAGCTGTCTCATTCTTCCCCAGGAAAGAAGAGAAAGGCTGCAAATGAACAAAAAAAAACACTATTACCAAACGAACTGAAACCCCCGGCGCCAGAGAAGAGCATAAAGCTCCCCAACCCAACCCACAGAGGCCAAAGCCAACCAAACCAAGGCTCTCCCAAAGCAATCCCGAATCAAGGAGAAGAAAAAAAGGAAAGTATCCGGCCCAAAGACCACGATGGCTCAGGCGAAGCATGAGCAGGCTGGAGGTGAAAGAGTGCTTACGGAATGGAGTATAAGTGACATCCACTCTAAACACAAGCTGCAGCAGCTCTGCCAATGCCGCATGCTAAGAGGCGACAGTATGAGGCGGAAGATGCCAATCCAGAAAAAGCCAGAAAAATAAGGGCAAGACAGCCTTAACCAACACCGACAAAATCCCACGAAGGGAAAAGAAATGGTGGAAAGACCGCCAAGAAACTTATTACTGTCGCCGAGATGAAGACCACAGGAAGGATACCATCAAAGAAGCCACCTGATCACCATACAAAGAGCAATACACCCGCGTCAAAAAACTTCGATGCGAAGAGCGGAAGAGTAAGCCGAACCAATGAGGTATCACACTGGCTCGACCTACTTAAAGATGCGGAACAACGGAAAATCTACAAGGTTCTGACACCGAACAAGCAACGCCTGAAACCAAGGCTGGGTCGGCTCTAATGGGGCCAGGAGAATCACATTCTCCTGATAGGATTTGAGCCGAGATAGGACCCAAATCAACAGGCGGACCAGGGGTTAGATGTACTGGAAACCCCCACCGCAACCAGTCCTGCTGAAAAGCGTCCACCGCGAGGCCTCACATTTGGGGAACACCACCACTCCACGTACAATGGGAGACATTGAAACCACATCGAAGAGGTCTACCTCCTGGCTCCTGTACGTCCAACAAGCCAAAGGAAGAAAGCGTTGTCGACCATCCACTCTGTGGAATGAAGTGCGACAGGACATCTGCCAGGACTTTGGACCCTCCTTGACAGAGAACAGCACGGAGGCTAAACCCAGAGAACTTAACAGAAGAGCTACCCGAAGCAACCAGCCCCAAAGAGCCACAGACCGACCCTCCCCCTCCCCCACCCAGTGGAGACAGTGAACCACGGGGGAGCAGTCTGAATGGAGCCTAAGCACCAAAACCAGAGGAAGCCAAATCCATTACAGTGCCTACCACACTGCTGCAAACTCCAGCACTGTGCTGTGAGCCCGACGTAAGAACAGCCCCCAACGTCCATGGCCGGACAGCTGAACACTGGTCACAAGCCCCAACCGAGAGAGTCCGTGAACATATCGAGTGAGGGAAGAGGAAGGCGCCATGGCATTGAACCCCAATACCCGAAGAGGAAGCCAGAGATGCAGCAAACCACGTAAAGATGGTTGCAAGAGCGGCAAAAAAGACCACCCTAAAGATACCAGAGCAGCCTCTGAAGCCAAACCCTGCCTCACGGATAAACCAGCAGGGCAAAGTGCAGGCTCCAGCACAGCTGCTCGAGCAACTGCCAAGTGACCTAGGTCCCCATCAAAACAGCATAAGGCTGGACCGCAACCGGAGTAAAGCCGCAGGAGGGAGAGAAAGGGACGCAGTCCAAGAACTCCACACTAAGCCCGCCAAGCCGAATCTGGGACGGAACCAACTGGAACTTCTGCCAAGGTACTAAGAACCCGAACCCGACAAGCTGGGAAATAACAAGAACCTTGGCCAGCAGACAAGCAGACCGGCATGGAGCCCACACCAACCAGTTGTCGAGGCATGCTGCCAGCAAGGAAGACACTTGAACCTCGTTACACACCTGATCAGTGTAAAAGGAATCGAACTCAAACAAAACCTCCCCAGGGGAAGCAGAGAGAAAGAAAAATCCAAAAGACAAATCCGAGGAACCGAAGGGCACCTTGAAATGAACCTGGGGGTGAGCCCTACCTACCACCTTTGCCGGTGGAGAAGACTCACAATGTGTATTAAAAATGTATTGTTTTGGGATAAAATGATCCTTATGTCGAAAATGCCATACCAAAAGAGTATTTTGATACTCGGTGCTTTTGGTATCAGGGGTACGAAAAGCACCATAATTTAATGTGCAATACATGTAATTCGAACCACAGGAAAAGTCATATTTTTTTTTTTTACTCGTAAAAACATCCAAGCTCCTCCGTGCCCGAATTGGAAGGGGCAGTCCTCAAAGCCCCCCCGAGCCTCATCCCAAACTAAACCCCCTCCTGACTCCCAAACCCAAAACGTTTCGGAGCCGGAAGCAGGGAGGAAGGAACAGGGCAAACCACACCCCTAAAATCTGGTCTCGAGACCCAAGCGGGGCAGCTCTGAGCCCTCCAATCGGGCAACCAACCAGGACCGTTGCAATAAGAAGAATCGAGCATGCAATGCACTCCCCACCAAATTCCAGAGATCAACAGACAAGAAAGGAGGAATATGAAATACAAGCAGGGAACAAGACCCGCAAGACTCCGGGTCGAAGATGTCACCGACCCAACAGGCAGCATGACGGAGATAGTTCGGAAGATCATCTCCCTGAGGCAGGGGTGACGAACAACCTTCAACTTTGCACAAGGCGAGAGAAAACTCGGAAGACGCATCCATGGTACCCCCGAGCCCAAATGGGTTTCCCAGGCCCAGTAGGGTGAGTAAGCCCTACAGGAAGCCCAGGCACTGAGCTAGCTAAGCCAGTAGAACTGGTAGTGTGTCAGCAGGCAAACTTACCACCCGCAGCAGCCGTGAAACCTTGGGGACAACAGAGGACCACCACCAACACAACCCAGGCTTGCCTAATAAGAAGCTAGGCAGACCTCCTACGTAAACAAAAAGCAAAAACGCCACAAAAGAAAAACAGAATCCCCGAGGACACACAACAAACAGCCAGCCAGAATCCCCGAGGACACACAACAAACAGCCAGCCAGAATCCCCGAGGACACACAACAAACAGCCAGCCAGAATCCCCGAGGACACACAACAAACAGCCAGCCAGAATCCCCGAGGACACACAACAAACAGCCAGCCAGAATCCTCGAGGACACACAACAAACAGCCAGCCAGAGAGAATCATCAGCCACTGTGTGTGCAAACTGCACTGGCCATAGTGCCATAAGTATTATCTAAACCATAAGTACTATTTACCATAAGTACTGTCTAAACAGGAGGATGGGCTGTTGCACAAGATGCAACTCGTTTAAACGTATTGAAGATAGTTTCTTCAGCCTAGTATTGGAAGCGTCCAACACAATGGTTGCTCTAGACTTCATGCTGATATCGTGATGACAAACTCTCCCTATTCTTCTCTCTCTCTCTCATCATTACACATCACATTGTCTCATGACAGAGCCTATATTAACCAGGGTGTGTGTTAAGACATTATTCCTGTCATTCTTCACAGTCTCAGATGTTGAGCTGATTGTGTGGCTTTCATGAAGTGTTACCAACTCTTCTCTTCCATCTGACCCGTGTCCATCCAGTGATCAGCTGCATCTTCCCTTCCACCTGACCCGTGTCATCCAGTGATCAGCTGCATCTTCCCTTCCACCTGACCCATGTCATCCAGTGATCAGCTGCATCTTCCCTTCCATCTGACCCGTGTCATCCAGTGATCAGCTGCATCTTCCCTTCCACCTGACCCGTGTCATCCAGTGATCAGCTGCATCTTCCCTTCCACCTGACCCATGTCATCCCGTGATCAGCTGCATCTTCCCTTCCACCTGACCCATGTCATCCCGTGATCAGCTGCATCTTCCCTTCCACCTGACCTGTGTCATCCAGTGATCAGCTGCATCTTCCCTTCCACCTGACCCATGTCATCCAGTGATCAGCTGCATCTTCCCTTCCACCTGACCCGTGTCATCCAGTGATCAGCTGCATCTTCCCTTCCACCTGACCCATGTCATCCAGTGATCAGCTGCATCTTCCCTTCCACCTGACCTGTGTCATCCAGTGATCAGCTGCATCTTCCCTTCCACCTGACCCGTGTCATCCAGTGATCAGCTGCATCTTCCCTTCCACCTGACCCATGTCATCCAGTGATCAGCTGCATCTTCCCTTCCACCTGACCCATGTCATCCAGTGATCAGCTGCATCTTCCCTTCCACCTGACCCGTGTCATCCAGTGATCAGCTGCATCTTCCCTTCCACCTGACCCGTGTCATCCAGTGATCAGCTGCATCTTCCCTTCCACCTGACCCATGTCATCCAGTGATCAGCTGCATCTTCCCTTCCACCTGACCCATGTCATCCAGTGATCAGCTGCATCTTCCCTTCCACCTGACCTGTGTCATCCAGTGATCAGCTGCATCTTCCCTTCCACCTGACCCATGTCATCCAGTGATCAGCTGCATCTTCCCTTCCACCTGACCCGTGTCATCCAGTGATCAGCTGCATCTTCCCTTCCACCTGACCCATGTCATCCAGTGATCAGCTGCATCTTCCCTTCCACCTGACCTGTGTCATCCAGTGATCAGCTGCATCTTCCCTTCCATCTGACCCATGTCATCCAGTGATCAGCTGCATCTTCCCTTCCAACTGACCCGTGTCATCCAGTGATCAGCTGCATCTTCCCTTCCAACTGACCCGTGTCATCCAGTGATCAGCTGCAGTTCCCTCCCACAGACTCTCCATATGTGTCACACACATTAAAAATCATTCTAAGAAATCAACTAAAAATTTGTATGGAAAAAATAGGTATACAACCTAGGTTAACAGGTCAAGAAGGTCAAGTCTTTGCCAGTTACTTTATCACTACAACAAAATTACAGAAGCATTAGAAACAAACCAATATGCAGAATTTGTATACACAAATTTTCATAATCATTTAATAAGTGTGACCATGGAGTAATAGGCCGTAAAATAAAAGCAAAGGGGATAACAGACAACGTATGGAGACAGATTTAACATTTTTAACATATTGCAGAGTAGCTGTAAATCAAATCAACTCCAGTCTGTGTATTGCATGAAGTGGAGTCCCAGAAGGTACGTTCTTGCACCATTGCTCTTATTCTTATAGTAGATATAGAGGGACATAGAACCCACACCTTTGGTAGAATTCACCAAGTATGAAAATTGCCACAGCAGAAGACAGAAAAATTGCAATCTGATATCGACAACACTTCCAATGGGCAATGGAAAACAATATGATACTCAACATTAACAAATTCCAATTACTTCGGTATCGAAAATAAAAAAACCTGAAAACTTGAAATGAGTATATAAGAAATGTCAGTTCCCATCATACACAGGAGTGCGCAGGTCAAAAATATTGGAATAATAATGGCAGAAGACCTAATAACAGCAACAGCCAGGAAAATTAGAGGGTGGTAGAAGAACCCCCAGAACCCCATCAACCAGGTATCAACCAGGTATCAACCAGGTATCAACCAGGTATCAACCAGGGGGTTTGAGAACATTAAAAGCATGTGATGCAACACCTATGATCATATTCTTCAAAGAACTGGTGCCATCTTGGATGGAATATTATTTGTTCCTCACATTTTCTTGTCGTGCATTCGAGAAAGCATACCTACAAAAACAGAAAGTTTTTTTGAACAAATCCACAAGGGCCGTGATGAGGGTTCGAACCATGTCGTGGTGCAGTCGACTAAGGCGCGTCTGGGATCATCCCGGACATAGGTTCGCGGATTGTGGATTTGTTCATTTGATATATCACGCTATTGTGATTTCTGTGTGTGTAGAGAGATCTTTTACTGCCCACAAGCAGTAAAGTGAAACACTCGGACTACTGGGACTGCAAGAAGTGCGTCTTGTAACACACCAACACACAAAATACTGAAAGGTCAGATTCCAAATTTGTGCAATAAAATTACAACATACTGGAATGAGAGATATGGTAGGAAATGTAAAATAAATAAAGTGGAAAGCATGAATGCTGTAACCACAATTAAAGAACACTGTAAATATCAGCCCCATGACTCTCTAACTTCCTGCCAACAACTACAGTATGTATAAGAAATATAGTTGAATGAGAGTGGAAGCTTTCAAGAGGAAATTTGACCAGAAACTACAGTACCAGAGTTACTGGATCTGGCTGACTGTAATGGCTATGTGGAGCCTGCCAGCAGCAAGTACAAAGAGTACACAGACCAGGCAGTCACACGAGAAGGTTGACACTTTCACGTGTCAACCTGAAGGAGTATGTTGAGATTTTCAAGGCCAGGCTGCAGAAGGAGAGAGCTCAAGATTATTCATAGGTAGCCCTCAGACCTCTCCATCCAGCTGGACATCTCCCCCCATCCCCAGACTCCCCCATGCAGTAACCAGCTGGACATCTCCCCCCATCCCCAGACTCCCCCATGCAGTAACCAGCTGGACATCTCCCCCCATCCCCAGACTCCCCCATGCAGTAACCAGCTGGACATCTCCTCCCATCCCCAGACTCCCCCATGCAGTAACCAGCTGGACATCTCCTCCCATCCCCAGACTCCCCCATGCAGTAACCAGCTGGACATCTCCCCCCATCCCCAGACTCCCCCATGCAGTAACCAGCTGGACATCTCCTCCCATCCCCAGACTCCCCCATGCAGTAACCAGCTGGACATCTCCTCCCATCCCCAGACTCCCCCATGCAGTAACCAGCTGCACCTCTCCTCCTGTCCCCAGACTCCCCCATGCAGTAACCAGCTGCACCTCTTCCCCCATCCCCAGACTCCCCCATGCAGTAACCAGCTGCACCTCTTCCCCCATCCCCAGACTCCCACATGCAGTAACCAGCTGGACATCTCCCATCCTCCAGATCTCCTCCCTCACACATCTTCCTCCTTTCCCTGTATAGATAACATCCAGACGCTCTACCACTGGGCCATGGAAGCTCTAAAAAGCAAGGAAACTTTAACAAACCTGCA
The DNA here is from genome assembly GCF_040958095.1 of Procambarus clarkii. Lineage (NCBI taxonomy): Eukaryota > Metazoa > Arthropoda > Malacostraca > Decapoda > Cambaridae > Procambarus > Procambarus clarkii. The sequence continues at coordinate 19,377,641 of NC_091234.1, read as the reverse complement.
TTATGAACTTTGTTAGAGTATTACTGAGACAATCAATGACTTGCTCTTTCATACATCCGTCAAACTGTAATTCACAGTGACGTGAATTTAAACACCTCGTCCATCTATGTCGATGTGCTGGAAATCTTCTTGTGTTTTTAACAATACAAGACTCCATTGGTCATCTTGGTTTGGAGGTGGGTACATTATTGGAGGCAGTTTGTGTGTTGATGCATTCATTCACTTTATCAACTGGATTCACCTGGATTTTGTAGTAATGGTACAGTACTGCATATTAAGAGGTGTGAGGCTATTTTATAAAACTTAATCTGTACAATGACAGCTTCTTGAGGTTATCTTGAGATGATTTCGGGGCTTTTTAGTGTCCCCGCGGCCCGGTCCTCGACCAGGCCTCCACCCCCAGGAAGCAGCCCGTGACAGCTGACTAACACCCAGGTACCTATTTACTGCTAGGTAACAGGGGCATTCAGGGTGAAAGAAACTTTTGCCCATTTGTTTCTGCCTTGTGCGGGAATCGAACCCGCGCCACAGAATTACGAGTCCTGCGCGCTATCCACCAGGCTACGAGGCCCCCTAGATTATATCACCCTATTGCCATGAAATGCCTCCTTTATTTATGGATGAGTTAAAGTCTGCTGATGGCATTGGCTTATCCATTATTTTTTCTTATAAAGGTATACCTTCGTGCTATCTTTCTCCAAAAGTGAGTATTTTGTCTCCCAAATTTTATGGGATAGTGTATGCTTCAAAACACGTTTTGTGTGTCAACAATCATTTGTTTATGTAGTTGACTCTTGAAGTGATTTTGTGGCCCAGGAATCTTTCACTCCTTCACATCCAGTAGTCATGAGATCCAACAATCATTGTACCTCATTTTTTATTTTGATTTATATGTACAAGAGTTCTTATTTTCTTGAAAAGCCACTAGCACTCATAGCATTTCAGGCAGGTCCTTAATTCTAATTTTCCCTGAAATACGATCCGCCAAATCGTTTAACAACCAGGTACCCATTTACTGCTGGGTAAACAGAGGTTACAGTTACGGAATGGCAACCCTCCCTGACCAGGATATGAACCCGGGCCAAATCTCTCGTGAAGTGCAGGGAGAGTGTCTTACCACTGCGCCACGGGAACTGCATGAGTCATCGTTAGCGGTTTAGGGCACCAAGAGTTGTGTTGGGTTCTCAGCCATATTGGTGTTAGCACTAATGACACTGCAGTTCCAATTTCGAAAGAGGCCATTTTTGCCTGTTGCACATCTCAAAAGTGAATTCCTTATTCTGATTTATAAACTCCTTCATAACTCAATCTGCAACTGTTGGATAGATGGTTGCTAGATATTTATTATCAAATGTGAGTTACATACTGGCCAAATGCAATTAATGCCTGAGCATTTACTGTTGAGAACTGCATTGTCCTGCTAACAATCTTGCATCTCCTAGAATGTCCTAACTTTTCAAACTATCAGAGATTTTGCTTTCCCAGTGTATTGTGTTCCTCAATAAAATCCTCGATGAACGAAATTCCTTTGACGTCACTAGTTAGATTGGCAACTCGAATGATATCTATAAACTTTTTAAATATTGTGTGACTGCTGGTGGTGTATAGCCTTTAAGGGCTTGGCACTTCCTCTTGATAATATCTTTCTTTCAAGATCTCTCTCACCCTCCTACTCTTTGTTTCATACATTGTTGCACTCTTCCCTTCAACAATACTGGTCATCTCTCTCTACCATGTGGAGCCTTTGTTTACTCAACACTCGTGCACCTTCCCTTCAACAATACTGGTCATCTCTCTCTACCATGTGGAGCCTTTGTTTACTCAACACTCGTGCACCTTCCCTTCAACAATACTGGTCATCTCTCTCTACCATGTGGAGCCTTTGTTTACTCAACACTCGTGCACCTTCCCTTCAACAATACTGGTCATCTCCCTTTACCATGTGGAGCCTTTGTTTACTGAACACTCATTAAACGCCGTTCAGGCATTGTACTAACTTGTCCTGTAGTGCACTGATCACCACAGTCGTCACAACTAGAAGCACCTGGGTCTTCCTGTCTTCCTTCCTGCAGGAAGATAGAGATGTTTGGCCATGTTACCTTTCACCTGCTGATACTGTTCACTTAGCAGTAAATAGGTTCCTGGGAGTCAGGCAACTGTTGTGGGTTGCATCCTGGGCAACATCAGTAGTTGGCCTTATCCAACCTTGATAAGCCTAACAATCTTTTTGACTCCAACTATGGGTAACCTATCACTTCAATGTATGATCCATGTGATATGTAAACATATCACTTCATCCATTCCATAACTCATAATATCATTCCCTCACCCATTTAAATCTTACCGCATCTCTCATACATCTCCCATTTCATTACATAATACTGTCATGTTATGGCACTATACTCATCCTTCACACGTAAAGCAGTTGCTTTTCTAAAATAAAAACAAAATCAATTGTGTGTACTTGTGAGCGTACTACCCCTTGCTATACCTAAGTTTTGGATCGAGTGGTATGTATTACTGCGTATAAATTTATGCATCCATGGAATGAAGGGAAGCCGGTCGGCCGAGCATACAGCATGCTGGACTTGTGATCCTGTGGTCCCGGGTTCGATCCCAGGCGCCAGCGAGAAACAATGGGCAGAGTTTCTTTCACCCTATGCCTCTGTTACCTAGCAGTAAAATAGGTACCTGGGTGTTAGTCAGCTGTCACAGGCTGCTTCCTGGGGGTGGAGGCCTGGTTGAGGACCAGACCGCGGGGACACTAAAGCCCCGAAATCATCTCAAGATAACCTCAAGATAACCTCGAGTATTTTTCAGTACATATATGGTGTGGCGGTGTTGTATGTTGGGGGTTTTAATCGACTTGTGGCCTGGTAGCAACTGTCAACCATGGGATGTCTAATACTTCCAGGTAACATACAATATACACATTCCTGCTCTCAAGACTGAAAACATAATACTAGGAACAGCAGCCTTCTCTTATCTTGAGGTTATCTTGAGATGATTTCGGGGCTTTTTAGTGTCCCCGCGGCCCGGTCCTCGACCAGGCCTCCACCCCCAGGAAGCAGCCCGTGACAGCTGACTAACTCCAGGTACCTATTTACTGCTAGGTAACAGGGGCATTCAGGGTGAAAGAAACTTTGCCCATTTGTTTCTGCCTCGTGCGGGAATCGAACCCGCGCCACAGAATTACGAGTCCTGCGCGCTATCCACCAGGCTACGAGGCCCCTTAAAGGCCTTAGTTGTAATAGCGGAGAAAAAGTTGAGCTATCTGCCCACGCTCCTCCCAGGCGAGGTCATCGTGGTGGTGTTCAACAGCACCTCCCTTCCATTGTAGGCTGTGGTGGTTTTCAGCAACTCTCTACCATCCATCTTATCGGGACAGAATGTGGTGAAGTTGAACAGTACTTCCACCTTCCTAGGTTTAGTTACTTTGTTGTTTTGGAGTTGAGCAGCCCTACCTCTTCCCTGTCATCCCCTCCTGGATAGTCATGATGGTAGTAGTGGTAATGTTGTGCAGCCCTTTTCCCTCTCTCCCTCCCAGGCCAGATTGTGAAGTTGAGCATCCCCAATATATCTCATGGGAGATTAGTGGCAGTTTTCACCAATTCCCTCGCCCCTTTCCCCTTCCTAATGTTGACCAAGTCTCCCCTCTTGAGTTTTGCTGTTTGTGGTGGTGAGAGCAGCTTCCCCTTTCCTGGGCCAAATAGTGTTGACTCCCCTTGCTTCTGGGCCAGATTATAGTGTAGACCAACCCCCCACCCCCCTTCTGGGCCAGGTCGTGTTGGCCACCCTGCAAACGGAGCCAGACTGAGCAGCAGCAGTTGAGTGATAAGTGTTCGTGCTGCGGCCTAAGGGACACCAACCTGGCAAGAAGACCTCGTATTTAAGTTTTGTGACGACCTCTGAGACGAAGCCAGGGTCAGCATTGGCAAAAAAGGGTACGGACGCCACCAAAGATCGGCAGTTGAAATTGATAACGTCCTGCAGGTTGCAACAGATAAGACAAGGGGTCAGGAACCGATCCATGAGTTAGTCGGGAAATTTTGATTGCTATAAAATATTTCACGGTGGGGGGAAACAGGTAATCAGTAATGACGTGACCACAAGTAAATGCTATTTTTGTGCCAACTTGAACATGATCCGGTACTTTACTGATTACTTCAAGACATAACAAGCTCATTCCTCTTCAAGGATTCACTTCCTTAATATGGATTTTTAAGTTATCAGCATTGCTAGCAGTTAAGAAAAATAGTAAACTTTCAATATCTTTAAGCACTTACAAGACTGCAGGATTGTACAAATTGTGACAGAAAATGTGAGAAGTGAGTGTAGGAAAAATCATGGCGAGGAAGCAGATAATTATTAGCAATATCTGTAGTAAAAAGGGAGACGTGAAATAAGGGCAAAAGCAGCCTAGGCGGCCAAGGAGACAGGCCGAACCCGGGCCCAGCTGGCCGAGAGAGCAGGCCGAACCCAGGTCCAACTGGCCAAGAAGGCAAGCCGGACCCAGACCCAGCTGGCTGAGGGGCAGGTCGAACCCGGGCCCAGCTTAGGGTCTCTCCATGGAACAGGAATATTAGCAGTAGATTAAAAGTATATTCATATTCAGTGTAGATTGAAAAGGGAATAAAATATTATTAAAATCACAACAAAATATGCACACAATAAAATATATAATATAAATAAAACAGCCAGTTAACCCCCAAAAAACTTATGTAATATTTGGGATTATCAAGAATCACATTGGCCAAAAGAGATATAGATAATTGAATAACTTGCTAACAAAAAATATATGAAAGGGATCGAGCTTACAGCCTAGTACAAAACTGGTCGGCACAACACAGGATGGAGAAGACAATCACATTGACCCTGTTGTTAAGCTGACCTGTTATACTCAAATTCTATGTCAGTTGAAATGTAACCAATCGCAGGCAAGTAGGCCTCTGACGTCATGCCAGACAGAGGAGCATCAGCGATGCTCCCAGCAGCCTCAGTTATCCTCACAGACTCAGAGTAGAAGGACCTCGGCTAGGCAGATATATATACCTTGCTATCTCAGTCAATAAATATATACAGAAGCGACTACTGTGTCTACCTTCTACCCGAACAAGGCAAACGAATAGACCTGTCGATGGTGTGCCGACCACCTTCTCTAGGCTGCTCTGTCCTCAGTGACAGACAGTATACAACATTCAATAGTTACAAGACGGTCCTTTGATTCACCTCTCGTTGATTTACAATTCCAATAAATATATATATTTTTTACTTTTTTTGTTACAATTTGAATGCAAATAATTTGCAAATAATTGAATGCAATTTTTGTCCTTGTCAAAAATTTGCGGAGGGAAGTCAGGACTTATTTTATAAGAATACTGTCAACACGAGAACCCCTCTTAATAAATAATGCCAGACTTGCTATCAGAAAATTCCTTATAACAAATAATTATGATATGCTGCCAAGTATTTGACGAGGAAGTTCAAGATGTTTAACATGGGTCATATAACTAAAAAATATTAAACAAAAGTTTTATAAATATACAAAGTTGGTTATGTCAGTGATGAAGCTGCACTAACGAAGCTGTATTGATGAAGCACACAAGCTTCGTCAGCAGCAACAGTGACACATTATGTTCATGCTAAAGAAATGACAGCTGGGGCTTCTTCCCTAACTCAGGTGGGTGGGTGGGTGGGTGGGTCATGGGTAAGGAGCAACTTTTGACTGTGTAGGAAAATGGTTTAATGGGTTAAACTGATGCATATGTACAGGTGTTTTACACATGTGTGGTCACTGTTAAATGTTATTACTGTGACACCTGTATGAATGTTATTACTGTGACACCTGTATGAATGTTGTTACTGTGACACCTGTATGAATGTCGTTACTGTGACACCTGTATGAATGTTATTACTGTGACACCTGTATGAATGTTACTACTGTGACACCTGTATGAATGTTATTACTGTGACACCTGTATGAATGTTATTACTGTGACACCTGTATGAATGTTATTACTGTGACACCTGTATGAATGTTATTACTGTGACACCTGTATGAATGTTATTACTGTGACACCTGTATGAATGTTATTACTGTGACACCTGTATGAATGTTGTTACTGTGACACCCTGTATGAATGTTATTACTGTGACACCTGTATGAATGTTATTACTGTGACACCTGTATGAATGTTGTTACTGTGACACCTGTATGAATGTTATTACTGTGACACCTGTATGAATGTTATTACTGTGACACAAGCATGATCGCTTAAGATTACAAGAAAATAATCCTGCTTGGCAAAACGGGGAAGTTTCTGTAGGAAGGAAACGAGTGACTATAGGTTTACGCTAGGCTGCGAGCGCACTTCCCTCCTGTACATAAGCGGTCAGCGCGAGTTACAATCTCCGCCGAGAGCCCAGACACACACTTCAAGATGGTACTCGACCAAAGACCACATTCACTACAAACATCTACCATCTATGGGCTACTCATGCCAGTGTCATACCCCTTGCTGTGGCTTAATCTTGATCAACCAATCAATCAATCAATCAATCATGACCTGTAATCTCGCAGCCGCTGCCTGCACAACGCACAGCTCACCCACCTCCCAGGTTTCACTGCGTCATCTCCGATATCTCTCCTTTGTAGTGTGTGGGACTCTGCTGGTCTCCTCCGTGAGATGTGCTTTTTTTTTTTTTTTTTTTGAGATATATACAAGAGTTGTTACATTCTTGTAGAGCCACTAGTACACGTAGCGTTTCGGGCAAGTCCTTAATCCTATGGTCCCTGGAATACGATCCCCTGCCGCGAAGAATCGTTTTTTCATCCAAGTACACATTTTACTGTTGCGTTAAACAGAGGCTACAGTTAAGGAATTGCGCCCAGTAAATCCTCCCCGGCCAGGATACGAACCCATGACATAGCGCTCGCGGAACACCAGGCGAGTGTCTTACCACTACACCACGGAGACTGACAGTGATGAATTGTTTTAATTGCATGGTGCCGCAGTTGCCACTTACCATACATGAACTATTTGGCTACAATTCCCATTTCATTAGTGTACCTTGCTTACAGTTTAGGGAACTTGGGAAATTAACCAGATACACACGGCTTCCTTAACTGGGTGCTAACATGTTGTAAACGGGTAACGCTGGGGAGGGGTAAGGTGGTAGAAATAGCCTAAGCTACTCTATCTCTTTGAGATGTATTTTGTTGTCTAAATAAACGTACTTGAACAAGTAACTGGTTAATCGCCTACGTTACCCTTGTACACACCTAGTTACACTGTTATTCTTATTGGCCGCTGCCTCTACATTACTAATTGCACTTGTTATATGTTTATCAGTTACAACTCATTCATTCTCTTATATCACTTTACATTCATATCCACTTCTGTCAGTATAGCTTAGTATTATAGCTTAGTTAACTTCTGTGACTCAATTTGCTTATAATAATAATAATAATGTTTATTTAAGGAAATATGTACGTACGTACGTACATAGATACATACAAAAGGAGTTACAAGAAGGATGTTAGATTTCTAGATAGATAGAAGTTAATTAACCACTGCACTGCGCCAAACAACAAATGTCGTTTTAAGAGTTGTGCATCTTTTTTACTTAGGCTATATTTTAATGTTTTTAATGTTTTCATCACTCATTGTGTTTTGAAATGAAAATAGTTAAATTTGAAAACATTTTGATATTAACTTTACCTGACCATTTATAAAAACAACTAAAATATGTCCTTATCATTTGCACTATGAAGGTTTTTCCAAAAACAGGTGCGCGGTGCAGGGGTTAAACTATAAGTTACTTGTAAAATAATGATTAATAAATTAGTCCGATTCCAAACGAATTTCCTTCCTAGCACAGAAATGTAAGAACTCGTGTATAATATTTTTGTTATTACTGTGACACTGTGTGATCACTGTTAATGTTATTACTGTGACACATGGCAGGATGTGCAGAATACCCCCGTTGAAAAGCAGAGGTGCAACATGTACTCTAAGAGAGAACTCTATCAACATCAGAGGCCCGAGACTGTTCAACACGCTTCTGCTACACACAAGGGGCATAACTGGCAATCCCCTCACAGTGTTCAAGAGAGAACTGGATAAGCACCTCCAAAGGATACCTGATCAACCAGGCTGTGACTCATACGTCAGGCTGCGAGCAGCCGCGTCCAACAGCCTGGTTGATCAGTCCAGCAACCAGGAGGCCTGGTCGACGACCGGGCTGCGGGGACGCTAAGCCCCGGAAGCACCTCAAGGTACCTCAAGGTAGGACACTGGGTGGTCACTGTTAATGTTATTACTGTGACATTGTGTGGTCACTTGTTATTACTGTAACACTGTGTGGTCACTGTTAATGTTATTACTGTGACACTGTAATTACCTAAGTGTAGTTACAGGATGAGAGCTACGCTCGTGGTGTCCCGTCTTCCCAGCACTCTTTGTCATATAATGCTTTAAAACTACTGACGGTCTTGGCCTCCACCACCTTCTCACCTTACTTGTTCCAACCGTCTACCACTCTGTTTACAGAAGTGAATTTTCTTATATTTCTCTGGCAGCATTGTTTCGTTAGTTTAAATCTATGACCTCTTGTTCTTGACGTTCCGGGTCTCAGGAATTCTTCCCTATCAATTTTATCGATTCCTGTTACTATTTTGAACGTAGTGATCATATTGCCTCTTTTTCTTCTATCTTCTAGTTTTTGCATATTTAATGCCTCTAATCTCTCCTCGTAGCTCTTGTCCTTCAGTTCTGGGAGCCACTTAGTGGCATGTCGTTGCACCTTTTCCAGTTTGTTGATGTACTTCTTAAGATATGGGCACCATACAACTGCTGCATATTCTAGCTTTGGTCTAACAAAAGTCGTGAACAATTTCTTTAGTATTTCTCCATCCATGTATTTAAAAGCAATTCTGAGGTTAGAAAGTGTAGCATAGGCTCCTCGCACAATGTTCTTAATGTGGTCCTCAGGTGACAGTTTTCTATCTAGAACCACCCCTAGATCCCTTTCTTTGTCAGACTTCTTTAAAAATTTCTCACATAATTTATAGGTTGTGTGGGGTCTATGTTCTCCAATTCCACATTCCATAACATGGCATTTCTTCACATTAAATTCCATTTGCCAAGTGTTACTCCATATACTTATTTTGTCCAGGTCTTCTTGAAGGGCATGACAATCATCTAGGTTTCTTATCTTCCCTATTATCTTAGCATCATCAGCAAACATGTTCATATAATTCTGTATTCCCACTGGTAGATCGTTTATGTAGACAATGAACATTACCGGTGCAAGAACTGAATCCTGTGGTACTTCACTCGTAACATTCCTCCAATCAGATACCTTGCCTCTGATTACTTTCCTCATTTTTCTGTCAGGAAATTTTTCATCCATGTTAGGAGCTTACCTGTCACCCCCTCCAATATGTTACAGTTTCCAGAACAACCTCTTATGGGAAACTCTGTCGAAAGCCTTTTTTAGGTCCAGATAGATGCAGTCAACCCAACCATCTCTTTCCTGTAAAATCTCTGTGGCTCAGTCATAGAAACTGAGTAAATTCGATTCAAAGGATCTTCCAGATCGAAAACCATACTCTCTGTCTGATATTATATCGTTTTTCTCCAGGTGTTTTACCCATTTAGTTTTAATTATTTTTTCCAATATTTTGACTATTACACTTGTCAATGATACAGGTCTATAATTAAGGGGGGGGGGGGGATCTTCCCTGCTTCCACTTTTGTAGATTGGAACTATGTTAGCCTTTTTCCACACATCAGCTACAACTCCTGTAAACAGGGATGCCTGAAAAATCTATTGAAGTGGAATGCTGAGCTCAGGTGCACATTCTCTCAGAACCCATGGTGAAACTCCATCTGGACCAACTACTTTGTTACTTAGCTCCTTTAGCATTTTTTCCACTTCGTCTCTAGACACCTCTATGTGCTCTATGTTGTTCTCTGGAATTCTTATTGTGTCTGGTTCCCCTGAAGATTTTATTTTGTACAAACACACTTTGGAACTTTTCGTTTAATGTTTCACACATTACCTCTTCATTTTCCGTGAATCTATTTCCCATTTTCAATCTCTGAATATTATCCTTTACCTGCAATTTGTTGTTTATGAATTTATAGAATAGACCTGCTTCTGTTTTACATTTGTCTGCAATCCCTTTTCAAAATTTCTTTCCTCTCCTGAAGTCAGGTTTTTCAACTGCTTCAACCCTCCTTATTTTCTTCCAGATTATAATGCATTGCATACTTTATTCCCAAAAGACATGGTCACTTTTACCCAAGGGAGGAAGGTACTGAATGTCAAATATCTCTTTCTCCTTCCTGGTAAATATCAAATCTAGCATGGAGGGAACATCCCCTTCCCTCATCCTCGTAGCTTGTTTAACATGTTGATACAAGAATGTTTCCAGGATGAGGTCTACAAATCTACAGGTCCAAAAATCTTCTGTTTTAGCTTCATATGCTTCCCAGTCTATGGATTTCAAGTTGAATTCGCCGACTCTCAACAGTCGTGATCTATCGTTATCCGCTCTCGCTATAATCTCTCTCATTATTGTTATAAGACCTCGTTTACTATCTAGCGCCTCCTTTGACCATGTGCTGCTTGGCGGTGGACTATATGCATTTATGATCATTAGTTTATCATTCTCATGGCAGATCTCTAGTGCTATTATGTCAACTTCCTGTGGATTGGCAGTCATTATTTCGTTCACATTTAGGTGTTCTTTCACCAGTACAGCAATGCCACCGCCTTGCTGTAATGTTTCACCCACTTACTACAAATACAAATAATCGCCAACAGAACCTAAACACCTAATCTAACCTATGCCTATATATGCTCAATATGCTAATATATTATAATATTAATTTATATTTGAGAAAATTCCTATTTTGAATGAACAGCATGTAAAAATTTATGAATGCATCTGCGGGGTCGACCGCTGGATGTAATGGACTTGAGTCGAGGGCGGGTTATTGACTAGGCTAGGAGACAAATCTAATATTCATATTACGGAAATGGTATGGAAAAGAATTGCTGACAGGAACCTCGGACACTGTGAGAACTCACGGACAAATACTGCACAAAAGAATACAACAAGCATAAGATCACATATTGAATTGTACATTAAAATAGGGAATGAATTGAAAGAAAATAAATAACAAAATGGGCGACAGTTAGCCGAAGGATGATCGTGAACTGTACACTTTCACATCATGAAAAGTTTTATATACGTGAAAGGTTCCAGTGTTTGCTGAAGTTTAAATAAGAGAGAGAAGTGGTGTTGACTACTTTCCCGCCCCGCCCCAGGCACATGGAGGGAAGATGATTAACACATCATACCAGTGGATGTGTATTACTGTATAAGTTTTTAAGAAGACATGAGAGAAGTGTAGTGGGTTGTAGACATGACTTAGTATGTAGTGTGGGTGGTAGACACGACCTGTTGTGTGGTAGACATGATCCAGTGTGCGATATAGGTGATAAACATGACCGGATGTGTGCATTAGATATGACCTAGTATGTAGTGTGGGCGGTAAACATGACCTGGCGTGAAGTGTGGGAAGGGGGAAGGATGAGTTATTATGGAAGCTAAAGGTTGTGGCAGGAGTGAGCTGCAGAACGTACCTCGCGGAGCTTCTCGGACAGCTCGCCCAGGATCATCTCCTCGTCGAAGAACTTGCCCTGGTAACGGTGCTCAAAGTACTCGGTGATCCTTGTTCTCAGCTCCCGGGGCAGCTTGCGGTAGGCCATGTACTCCTCCACCTGCTTCAGCTGTAACCCAAACACACACGCTCATGTACACCTCTCTCGGTGGGGTGTAGGGGTGAGGTTCTATGGGGGGAGTGAGGTGTAGGGTGAGGTTCTATGGGGAGAGGGGTGTAGGGTGAGGTTCTATGATGGGGGAGGGGGTAGTGGCAGGGGTTTGGTGGTCTGGTATGGGTACAGAGGGGAAGAAAAGACAGACACTGGGTGGGGGGGGAGGGGGTATCTGGGCACGCACACTAAGTTAATACAGTATTCACTCTAAATGCCTGCTTTCCTGCCCTCATGCGTGCACATGGATGCACATGCACGCATACACACACACCTGCGCGCGCACACACACACACACACGCCCGCACCCACATGTGCACACACACACACATTCTTTCTACATGACATGACATGACATTCTATATGAATTCTACATGACATTCTTGTATCAACACATCAAGCAGGCCACAAGACTGAGGGAAGTAGATGTACCGTCAGTACTGGATCTAGTATTCACCAGGAAAGAAGAAGAGATATTTGACATCCAGTACCTTCCTCCCTTGGGAAAGAGTGATCACATCCTGTTAGACATTAAATATGCTTTAAAATATCATCTAGAAGAAAATGGGGACATTGAAACAGGTGATAAACTCGATTTCAAGAGAGGTCACTTTGGGGAACTTCAAAAAAATTTATGAGTGTAATTGGACAGACTTGTTGCTAGGCAGGGAAGTAAATGAACTGTATGCCAAATTTTGCCAAATATACGATGAAGGTATACAAACATTCATACCAAAACAGAGATGCAGGGCCAGAAAACAGGATTGGTTCAGCAGACATTGCGAGAGGGCCAGAGACCAAAAGACACAAAAATGGAGTCAATATAGGAAGAAGCCAAATCCCCAAACATACCAGCGATATAAAGATGCGAGAAACAACTAAACGGCAGTACGGAGAGAGGCAGAAAGAAATTTTGAAAAAGGGATAGCAGATAAATGTAAAACAGAACCGGGCCTATTCTACAAATTCATAAACAACAAATTGCAGGTAAAGAATAATATCCAGAGGTTGAAAATGGGAAACAGATTCACGGAAAATGAAAAGGAAATGTGTGAAACATTAAACGCAAAGTTCCAAAGTGTGTTTGTACAAAATGAACTCTTCAGAGAACCAGACACAATAAGAATTCCAGAGAACAACATAGAGCGTATAGAGGTGTCTAGAGATGAAGTGGAAAATATGCTAAAGGAGCTAAGTAAGAACAAAGCAGTTGGCCCAGATGGAGTTTCACCATGGGTTCTGAGAGAATGTGCATCTGAGCTCAGCATTCCACTTAACCTGATCTTTCAGGCATCCCTGTGTACAGGAATCGTAGCAGACGTGTGGAAACAGGCTAACATAGTTCCAATCTACAAAAGTGGCAGCAGGGAAGACCCCCTCAATTATAGACCTGTATCATTGACAAGTGTAATAGTGAAAGTATTGGAAAAGCTAATCAAAACTAAATGGGTAGAACACCTGGAGAGAAATGATATAATATCAGACAGAGAGTATGGTTTTCGATCTGGAAGATCCTTTGAATCGAATTTACTCAGTTTCTATGATCGAGCCACAGAGATTTTACAGGAAAGAGATGGTTGGGTTGACTGCATCTATCTGGACCTTAAAAAAGGCTTTCGACAGAGTTCCACATAAGAGGTTGTTCAGGAAACTGGAAAATATTGGAGGGGTGAAAGGTAAGCTTCTAACATGGATGAAAAATATTCTGATTGATAGAAAAATGAGGACAATAATCAGAGGCAATGTATCGGACTGGAGAAAGTCAGAAGTGGAGTACCACAGGGTTCAGTTCTTGCACCGGTGATGTTCATTGTCTACATAAATGATCTACCAGTTGGTATACAGAATTATATGAACATGTTTGCTGATGATGCTAAGATAATAGGAAGGATAAGAAACTTAGATGATTGTCATGCCCTTCAAGAAGACCTGGACAAAATAAGTATATGGAGCAACACTTGGCAAATGGAATTTAATGTGAATAAATGTCATATTATGGAATGTGGAATAGGAGAACATAGACCCCCACACAACCTATAAATTATGTGAGAAATCTTTAAAGAATTCTGATAAAGAAAGAGATCTAGGGGTGGTTCTAGATAGAAAACTATCACCTGAGGACCACATAAAGAATATTATGCGAGGAGCCTATGCTATGCTTTCTAACTTTAGAATTGCTTTTAAATACATGGATGGCGATATACTAAAGAAATTGTTCACGACTTTTGTTAGGCCAAAGCTAGAATATACAGCTGTTGTATGGTGCCCATATCTTAAGAAGTACATTAACAAACTGGAAAAGGTGCAAAGACAGCCACTAAGTGGCTCCCAGAACTGAAGGGCAAGAGCTACGAGGAGAGGTTAGAGGCATTAAATATGCCAAAACTAGAAGACAGAAGAAAAAGAGGTGATATGATCATTACGTAAAAAATAGTAACAGGAATTGATAAAATTGGTAAGGAAGATTTCCTGAGACCTGGAAGTTCAAGAACAAGAGGTCGTAGATTTAAACTAACTAAAGAAAGATGCCGAAGAAATATAAGAAAATTCACTTTCGCAAACAGAGTGGTAGACTGTTGGAACAAGTTAAGTGAGAAGGTGGTGGAGGCCAAGACCGTCAGTAGTTTCAAAGCGTTATATGACAGAGTGCTGGGTAGATGGGACACCACGAGCGTAGTTCTCATCTTGTAACTACACTTAGGTAATTACACTTTGGAAATTACACACAAGCACTCATTACACACACAAAGGCTGAAGGAGCTGAACCTCACAACCCTGGAAAACAGAAGAGTAAGGGAAGATATGATAAGCACCTACAAAATTATCAGGGGAATTGACAGGGTGGACAAAGACAAACTCTTCAGCACGGGTGGAACACGAACAAGGGGACACAGATGGAAACTTAGTACCCAAATGAGCCACAGAGAGATTAGAAAGAATTTTTTCAGTGTCAGAGTAGTTAGTAAATGGAATGCACTAGAAAGTGATGTGGTGGAGGCTGACTCAATACACAGTTTCAAAGGTAGATATGAAAGAGCCCAATAGGCTCAGGAACCTGTACACCTGTTGATTGACAGTTGAGAGGTGGGCCTAAAGAGCCAGAGCTTAACCCCTGAAAGCACAACTAGGTGAGTACACACACCCATATGCTCGCACACACGAACGTAAGACAAAACACGCACTGAAGAACAAAATAACACACTACGAACCACACACAACATGCTGAAGAACAATCATGATTTCTCGTTCAAACCTGTTAAGTTCTGGAGAGGAACACTCTCCATACATACATGCCGCTTAGTTAATACATAATGCATATTATATAATGCATATTACATAATACACAGTACATGATACATAAAATATAATATATAACTATATTACATAATGCATATTATAAAATACATATTACATAATAAACAGTTCATATTACATAATGCACAGTACATATGTATTACAAAATACATATAATACATATTACGAAATATACATTACATAATACATATTAAAAATACAAATTACAAAATATATATTACATAATTCTCAGTACATAATGCATATTACATAATACATATTACATAATGCATATTACATGATACACAATGTATATTACATATTACATAACTACATAAAATATTCATTTTAACAACCTGTTTAACTACTCTGTTGTTCCTTAAGAGCTCTATCACATTGTTGTTGTTTACAGTACAATAATTGAACATAATATCAGACACCAAAAGCAACACACATTAAAATTCTAAATAGTTCTTGAAAAAAAAGAGCTAAAAATGGCCCGAATTTTTCATAATTAGTAGTTACGAAGGTGTTGGATGATAGAGGATAGCGACTGGGCTGAAGGTGACCCCCTACGGGAGGGTGTGGCTGTCAACCGGGACAGGCAACACTTGAGAACACCTCAAACACTGAGGTAAATAACAGGCACGACAAAAAATTTGGGCCTTAACTAAGGAGGGTTGATGACTGGTAAAGCCAACCCAAGTGGACGTGTTTCTTACACCCCGCACTCGGCTCAACCCTCACGTTAACCACCAAGAACAAACAGAAAGCAACCAAAGTATTGATTTATTTACTAGTAAAAAATAAGCCTATTAAAAAGTGGGATTGAAGGTTGTTCAGGCTAGAGACGCCTCACAAGGTCGTCATCCCTTGGTGGGCATCAATCTTGTGCCTGC
Source organism: Procambarus clarkii (assembly GCF_040958095.1). Lineage (NCBI taxonomy): Eukaryota > Metazoa > Arthropoda > Malacostraca > Decapoda > Cambaridae > Procambarus > Procambarus clarkii. The sequence continues at coordinate 19,361,601 of NC_091234.1, read as the reverse complement.
TATTCACACTCTTAAGCATCATTGCTTGTGTCACACATTATCACTGGGTAGACTATGAGCTGAAGCAATTACTATTGAGAAGAACTCGCGGGGATTGTGTCAGTCCAAGGGAGCGACACGGCCTTCATCAACGTGCAACACCCAGTAATTCACCTCTGTAAGCTCTGGCAAACTTTGGGTTGATTTTGCTAAGGAAATGTTGCTTGACTAATTATGGTGTACTAGAGAGAAGGCACTTGGCTTATGAGTAGAGGGGAAGTGCAACTATACTTTACTAAATACGATTTGCAAGGGTAACGACCAGCTCCCCAACGCTCGCCGGTACACGGCTCCTAGGGGGAGGGAGAGGCGCCCGCGGGAGCTAGTGAAGCACTAAGGGTCTGCTAAAATCCTCATTTCTAACCCATGTCTACTCGGCTACAATAGATTAGTCTACCCATGATCATGCAACCTTCTTTATACGACAACAAGGAGGAAATTGACAAGCTAAAGCCAGGTTAGGGGTGGCATGATGCAGGGTTTGACTCGTCTTGGGCCACGCTAGTGACCGCCACTTCCTTGCCAGTGGCCAAAAGAGAGAGGGACTTCGTTACACCAACTTATACACTGACCCAAAATTTGATTTTTTTTACTTTTTGTTGTCAATCTTCGTGTTAGTTACATATAAAACAAATCTTAAATTGTAAATGTGACAATACAGACAATGCGGGAACATGTTGGAGGTGGTGAGTACACTGGTGCTCCACGAGTCCTGGCAGATGTGGGGCTCAGCACTGCCGCCGGGCCGCTGAAAGAGACCTAAGAGGGTGTCTAGAGAGTTCTACAGAGGATAAGACAAGGAGTGGTGCGGTTGACGGGGCTCTACTCTAGCAAGTACCCCAGGATAGGTTTGTTCCCCCAACCCGCAACACCGCTTATCCCTTCCAACCTCGTCATTTTAGTCTTCACAAAAGGTAGAGTTCACAACTCTGGATTACTTCTGGTTATGTAGATTATTACTAGCGAGAAAGTGATGAGAGGCTCGGTCTAATTCCTGAGTCTGAACCATCTGCCTTTTATGAATGAATCCAACACAAAGATGTACTGCCTCACTCACAGTCCGCCTGCCACCTGACCTCTCACGCGCTGGTCACCATCTCTGCAGTCTGGACTCTGCTGGACTGTCTGTTGTCGGCGTCTGAGTCTATGGTAGGAAGCAGCACACACCAGGAGTCCGTGAGGGTGGCAGTAACAGTGTGTGTGTGTTAGGTACAACAGTGGCAGCTGGAGACTTTGCAGAGCCGGGTGGCTGGCAGCAACAATTCTCTCGGCGTCTTGACTGAAAAGAGTCGAGATCTCCAAAGTGTGGCTTGGTCCTCAACATTATTCACCTAGTCAGAGAACGTCGCGTCATGATGCATGTTTCAGAGACTGCGGTTAGTGTCGAGATGTATAGTTTAAGTGTACAGTACTAGTGGTAAACTTTAATTTGTACTGACTGCCGAAAGTATGCCTAAAATTTTTGATAAGCACACTACTGTACCACCTGGAGAAGGTTTTGTGCCATCGTTGGTGTTGAGCGGCAAGACGCTACAAGTCACCAGGGGTTAGTGTGCTTATCTCTCACTTTGGAACAACTTGGCAGGTTTGAAACAATACTAATTGATAAAAGGAAGTTGAGAAAAACAAATCAGATAAAAAAAAGATGATTTCTAAGGTCAATTAAACAAAAATTACGTGGAAAAGGATAATGGACAGGTCTCAAAACATGGCTGATTTTATTATACAAAAGTAGGTGAGCAGCCGACCCTGCTACCCTCTGGCCTTCCCTGGACAAACTTCACTAAAGACTAACACGCCGGCGTCAGTGGCAGCGCTCGACGTGTGGTGGGACCTGACCAACAAGACCTTGGTCCCAGTGGTCCTGTGCTGGGCTCTACATGCGTCTGATCATCTACAGGTTTTAGTGCTGGCTTTATTGACCTAATTTTAATGTGCTTTGCATAAGTATGGTGAAGCTAAGCTCAGCTTAGAGAAGATTCTTATTTAGGGGAGATTAATCTGTCATTTGTGTGTTAATACCAGTCAATGAATTTCAATTATTATATAGCAGTTAATATTTAATAAATTATATAATTAAGGGCTTTTGTGGCACCTTTAAGGAGGAGCTGCTTTATACAGGGTACCAGGTGCGGTCGTGATGACCCAGCTGGCTCATAGCCTAGCTGGCTCACTAGACAACATGTGTCCGGCGAGTCTCCGGCTCCAGGTGTCTGGTCAGGGTACAAGGTTTACCGCGCCAATGTCTCCCTCGCCTACTGCCACTGAAGAGTCGACGTGTTTGCATGCACCCCAGAAGCCAAAATTGTAATATTTTAGTGGAAGATTCAAAGCATTCTGCTGCATCAAGCAGTCCACGTGTAAAACCAGGAAAATGTGAAGGAAGATTGTTACAAAATACAGGCATATTCAGTCTTTTAAAAAGATGGCAGCGAGATGCTTCGTACTAGTAATTATACAGTGTTTTTAACAAGATTATCAGCCTCTTTTGGGGAGTGAGAGAGAATCATCAGTCATGGGGTAATGAGGAGAATCATACCTCAGGGTAATGAGGGACAATCATCCTTCAGGGTACTGAGGGAGAATCATCCCTCAAGGTACTGAAGGACAATTCACCCTCAGGGTACTGAGAAAATCAGCCCTCAGGGTATCGAGGGACAATCAGCCCACAGGGTATTGAAGGACAATCATCTATCATGGGGTATGGAGGGACAGTCATCTATCATGGGTACTGAGGGGACAATCATCCCTCATGGGTATTGAGGGACAATCACCCCTCATGGGTATTGAGGGACAATCACCCCTCATGGGTATTGAGGGACAATCACCCCTCATGGGTATTGAGGGACAATCACCCCTCATGGGTATTGAGAGACAATCATCCCTCATGGGTATTGAGAGACAATCATCCCTCATGGGTATTGAGAGACAATCACCCCTCATGGGTATTGAGAGACAATCATCCATCATGGGTATTGAGGGACAATCATCCCTCATGGGTATTGAGGGACAATCATCCATCATGGGTATTGAGAGACAATCATCCATCATGGGTATTGAGGGACAATCATCCCTCATGGGTATTGAGGGACAATCATCCATCATGGGTATTGAGGGACAATCACCCCTCATGGGGTAATAAGGTGGGGGTCTCAGAAGGGAACCAGTGGTCTTGGTACGAATGTGCAAATAATTTTGTTTCTTAAAAACATGTGCTTGAATATATAAGGTAATGGAGGTCTCGTCGGTGCTGCAAGCGGGCGGTCTACTCACGCTCCCTCTCGCGGCGGACGCCACACCTGGTGGTGCAGGGCCTCCCTGCCACCCCGGGGTGCTGCCGGGGCAGGGAGGTGGCGGCAAGCGGTACTTGGGAGGAATTAGGGAAGTGTGGTGTGGTAGGGAGGAAGGGGAATGTATAGTCAGTAAGCCAGGGCTGTGCTGAGTGGCGGCATCAGCTAGGGAGGCAAGGGTGGGGAGATCAGCAGTGAGGGCTGCGGGTGTGGCAAGCGAGCAGCCCAGCAGTCATGCAAGACATAACATGCACCACGCACTACGTTCACTCCGGAAGGCTGGCGGGTATCCCGTAATGCCTACCGGCATGACGGGCCTAGGGAAGGAGGGCCGGTAGCAGAGTCGGTACTCACCTTCTCCCGATATTGTCTCCGCGAGCTGTCCAGTGACTGTATAAGGTTGGTTGCGTGCCCCAGGAAGAGCGCATAACAGGTCGCGCCGCAGATCATTGAGAGCATCGTCAGCCACATGTCGGTCAACGACTGCGGGGGAAACCGACCATAGCCGATACACAGCATATGTGACATGGCTTTAAATAACGCCCAAGAGTATTGTTCTAACCAAAAGGATTCCTGTAAGAGAAGAGAAAGAGGAGTGTGAGTGGTTGAGGTGCAGAGACACCTACCCGCTCGCGGTATTGGCGGCGAGAGGAGTCCAGCGACTGGATGAGGTTCGTGGCGTGACCGATGAAGAGCGCATAGCAGGTGGCCCCAGAGATCATGGATATCATGGTCAGCCACAGGTCCGTCAGGTTCTGGGGGGGGAAACGCCCATATCCAATGCAGAGCATGTGCGACATGGCCTTGAAGAATGCCCACGAGTACTGCTCGAGCCAGTAGGCAGTCTGTAATGTTAAGAATTGATATAAAGGAGATGGACATGGTATGTGGCACAGATGAAATAATACACCAATTTCAAGTATTATATATGTTCAAGTCGGCTTCAGTAATTCACTAATGGTCTACCGTGTCAAATGGCATTGGTTATATCAGCTAATGGTTTGTGTCTCACCCAAGCCAAATTAATATTTTAATTCAATTATTTTTTAAGAATACTAGGAGACAATAATCAGGGCCAAGATATAGAAGGCTCACGTAGCCACTGTGCTATCACTAGATATATATTAATTAGAACTGGGGGAGATGGGGGTCAACCTGGAGAGCAGCACCGGTGCTGAAGAGCAGCAGGGACGACTGCACGCTGACTAATGGTACCGTACAGCCCCATCACATTGTGGTACCGTACAGTACCGTATAATACAATACAATGGTACCGTACAATACCATACAATGGTACCGTACAGCCCTATCACATCGTGGTACTATACAGTACCGTACAATACTTTACAATGGTATTGTACAGCCCTATCACATCGTGGTACCGTACAATACCATACAATGGTACTGTAGAGCCCTATCACATCGTGGTACCATACAGTACTATACAATACCATACAATAGTACCGTACAGCCTGCCCGAATAAGTCGTTCCAACGGTTTTATAAATTATAGGTAAAGAGAAGTAGGTTATCTTGAGGTTATTTCAGGGTTTAGCGTCCCTGCGGCCCGGTCCTCGACCAGGCTTCCTTTTTGTTACACATCCCCAGGAAGCAGCCCTTAGCAGCTGTCTAACTCCCAGGTATCTATTTACTGCTAGGTAACAGGGGCATTGGGGTGAAAGAAACATTTAGCCCATTTGTTTCCGCTTCCACCGGGGATCGAACCCGGAACCTCAGGACTCCGAATCCAAAGCGCTGTCCACCCAGCTGTCAGACGCCCAGTAGTGCATAGCTCTGTATATCTTGGAGAAGGGTAGAGGGATACCCACAATAGTCCACTGATCCTGCAGGACTGTCATTTAGAAAAACAATACAGAAGAAATACCTTTTATCTGCAATTCCTGGTCATTGATTGTTAATAAAATTCTTTGCATAAAAAGTTTACTGACAGTTTGGCTGACACAGTATGACCCTATTCTGCTTTAGAAGGTTTACAAATGATTTATCAATAAATACTGTATATTGCAAGATTATGAGAACTTATGTTGTTTTGGAAACTGGTGAGTTTTAGGTGAAAACTAACACTCGTGTAACACATGAGTACCACACACACATGTTGCTCACACCAGGGCCGTCCTAACAGCAATATAGGCCCCCTGGGCACATCGCTGTGCTGTGAATCCTGGGACAATCACTCACAGGAATAAAGAGTAAATGGTGGATAATATTAGACATATGTTTATTTTATTGACACTTCAACAAAATTGGTATTAAAACATTAAAAATATGCTGTAGAGCAGCAACCACTTAACATGATAAACATTTGAGCAACACACAAGGCCTGAAAAACACAATAATACTCAGTAAGCTACACATTAGATGGCACAGTATGAAATTACTACAAGCTTCTTATTATAACAAGCATCTGCCAATTCATCATATCTACTAAGACACACACTTCGTTTTCCTTCCCGTTTTCCCCATCACAGTAATCTGTATCTGGACACACATTCCTGGTTTTGACTTCATATGGAGTAAATTTGTTTCTAGTTTCCTGAAGACAGGTTTTCATAGACTCAAGAAGGTTCATGGCAACAAGGATGTTCACATCCTTTGATTGTAGGACCTTGTTTGTTTTGTTCATTCTTTCTAACATGTTATTCCAAAGAATTGTGAGATTGTTTCCAGGTTTCTATTTTTTTTTAGCTCAATCCTTCTGCCTCTCGCCTTGTAGTCAATGAACTTGCTGTTCATTGTCAGCTGATAGAGAATCCAGTGCATGTTTTATTTTCTAGAAACCCCCCATACAGAGCACGAACAGCATCAAAATGTGCTGACCATCGTGTGTTAGAGACACTTGATCACAAAATCTTTTCCTAAAGATAATGCCAATACATTCCAGCAATGAATAGAACCAGCAAAAAATTAATACAAATGCTGAAGAAAGTCAAAAAATTTGACAGCGTGTAGACAATACTCTGCTGCTTTTACTCCCAGCAAATTTAAGCTGTGTCCTGCACAGGGAACATAGATGACAAACTCACTGAATTGATGAATCCGTGCCAATATATCGTCCAGACATATTTTAGGCATTATCGTATGACTGACCACGGCAGTTTGATAGTGGAATTTTGATTTTCATTAAGAAAATCCATGACAGTGATTGTTAGATCCTTTGCTCCGTGAGAAAAGATGTGGATGAACATGAAGAAAAGTTCCACAGGCTCATAACCTTTAATGTATCGGACAGTAAGTGTCAGTTGATCTGTGTGAGAGATGTCTGGAGTGGAATATACACTTATTGAAAAATACTTTGGCTTTTTCCTTCTTCAAAAAGAGCCTGTTGTCCCATTAATTAAATTCCTCACAAATATTTGCAGATAGATATGACGGATTTCCTTTTCCAGGATTTCCATACATTTTGAGATGTTCTTCCAAGAAAGGGTCGGTCGGCCGAGCGGGCAGCACGCGGGACTTGTGATCCTGTGGTCCCGGGTTCGATCCCAGGCGCCGGCGAGAAACAATGGGCAGAGTTTCTTTCACCCTATGCCCCTGTTACCTAGCAGTAAATTAGGTACCTGGGTGTTAGTCAGCTGTCACGGGCTGCTTCCTGGGGGTGGAGGCCTGGTCGAGGACCGGGCCGCGGGGACACTAAAAGCCCCGAAATCATCTCAAGATAACCTCAAGATAAGGGTCAAATTCACTCAGCAGCTCTAGTACACCTAAATAGTTGCCAGTTTTTTGCGGGCCCAATAATCTGATTTTCCCCACGAAATGGCACCGCTAGAGGCAAGAAATCGAATTACAGAAACCACACGTGCCAACACTTTATGCCAATATTCCTGCTCTGAGCGATGTTTTTTTTTTTTTTTTTTGAGATATATACAAGAGTTGTTACATTCTTGTAGAGCCACTAGTACGCGTAGCGTTTCGGGCAGGTCCCTGGAATACGATCCCCTGCCGCGAAGAATCGTTTTTTCATCCAAGTACACATTTTACTGTTGCGTTAAACAGAGGCTACAGTTAAGGAATTGCGCCCAGTAAATCCTCCCCGGCCAGGATACGAACCCATGACATAGCGCTCGCGGAACGCCAGGCGAGTGTCTTACCACTACACCACGGAGACATGTTGTTCTATTAATAAAGAATCAACACTTCCAGTTTATACCTTATCAAATTGCTGTCATGCGATTTCGATGTTCTTCTCTATTTTCATTTTCTACAATAACATTGCTGTGCTTCTAGTCATTGAACCCCAATATAACAAATGGAGATTCTTGGACAATAGTCGAAATACAAAGCTGTACAAATGACCTTGGAATGGTGACTAGCGTAGCCATTCATATTTTACATACTTGCCATTCTGCAGTTCACTTTTGAACACATTGATAAATACTGAACCTTGCCTTCATATTCTCTACTCCAGCTGTTTTATTCACTGCGTGAGTTTGAAAGGTTGCTATCATGATTCTGACATGATGAGTGGCCCACTACGAATCCAGTAATCTACTGTGTTAGTATCATTAATGTTCCATAGTCCCGGATCTGTCTCTTGGATTGCAAACTCCTTTACTGTTACAGATTTGGGTATTTCCTCTTATAAAATGTCACCAGTGGCAGCAACAGCCAATGATGGCATGTCTGCTGAGACTGGATTTAATTAATTTTGCCCCGAGGGGCGAGTTTATTGGGCAGCGCCACTCATCTTGTGAGTGAACATACCGCCATAGCAGAATGTACAACACTCCCCAATAGGAAGAAAACCCGCTGGGTTGTTCATCCTGTATGATTGGTAGCACGAATGGATGTAGATGTGGATGCTGTATCTAAAGGAACAGTACTAGTGGCTGACATTGCAGGAGTGGATGCTATATCTGAAGGAATGGTATGAGTGGCTGTCATTGCACCTGTACTCACCTAATTGTGCTTGCGGGGGTTGAGCTCTGGCTCTTTGGTCCCGCCTCTCAACCGTCAATCAACTGGTGTACAGATTCCTGAGCCTATTGGGCTCTATCATATCTACATTTGAAACTGTGAATGGAGTCAGCCTCCACCACATCACTTCCTAATGCATTCCATTTGCTAACTACTCTGACACTGAAAAAGTTCTTTCTAACGTCTCTGAACCTGTGTTGAACTCTGAACCTGTGTTGAACCTGTTCAACCTGTGTTGAACCACGATGTTAATTTAGGAAGTTTTCCTATTTTCTCCTTCACTGTATCTCTTCCGCTTCTGTACTCCACTCAAAACATTACGTTTAATTTCTGCTGAAAGGGCTATTCACCTGTAAATATATATATATATATATATATATATATATATATATATATATATATATATATATATATATATATATATATATATATATATATATATATATATATATATATTAAATATTTAGTATTTAGTCCCACACCAGCATGTAGGGTTATATTATATAAGTGTGCTTGCAACAAAACCTAAATATTTAAACATTCTGCTTCCATAATGTTCATGTCCTATGCTCGTGGGACCCTCCCTATGCTCGTGGGGACCCCTATGCTTGTGGGGACCCCTATGCTCATGGTGTCCCTATGCTCGTGGGGACCCCTATGCTTGTGGGGCCCCTATGCTCATGGTGTCCCTATGCTCGTGGGGACCCCTATGCTTGTGGGGACCCCTATGCTCATGGTGTCCCTATGCTCGTGGGGACCCCTATGCTTGTGGGGCCCCTATGCTCATGGTGCAACCTGTCCTCTTAAAAAGAATGTCGCATTTGGCCGTTTGCCCGTATGGCCGAATATGGACGTAATTTGAAAATTAAAAAAAATGAAAATAAATTTGGGATTTTTTTTTTCAACAACAGTAAGTTAAGGGTCCTCTGATAGGTTAGGTGGGCAGGAAATTCTCATAAAGTTCCAAAACGTCATGAAAAACGTGAATTGAAAGTCATCTATTCTAACCTTACAAAGTCGGCCGGACGACTCAAACAGAAAACGGAACAGTACGTCACTTTTGTGAGTCGATTTCCTTTCAAATTACGTCCAAATTTGGCCATAGTGCGCATACGAGCCAAAAGTGACGTTATTTTTAAGAGGACGGGTTGCATGGTGTCCCTATGCTCGTGGGGACCCCTATGCTTGTGGGGCCCCTATGCTCATGGTGTCCCTATGCTCGTGGGGACCCCTATGCTTGTGGTGCCCCTATGCTCATGGTGTCCCTATGCTCGTGGGGACCCGGGCAAGTGGCCATCGGACCCCATGCAGTATGACAGCTCTGGGTCACACTGAAGATAATCACAGTTAACACTTGTTATAGCTTAATCAATCATAATACAGTTGAATGCAGATAACACAGTTCGTCAGGCAGTCACAGTGGAAATATAGCATTTGACACATGTCAATAGTCATTAAACAAATCATAGGGGTTATGAAGATGTTTCAATATGAATCTTGATGAGAGTCTACAGTCAGGAGGGAGCCATTACCTTACCCTGACGTGTGTAAGATGTTGGAACACAGGGCAAATACCATAAAACATGCTCTGAATCCCTTACACGTGGAGGGGAAGATACAGGGATGGAGGGGGTGGGGGTGGGGGGGGGGTAAAGAGGGGCGTGGAAAAGGAGAGAAGGGTCTACACGCCCCTTTCCTCCTCCCCTTCCACTACACGTGGAGGAAACAGAGGGACGTATAGAGCACACATGGAGGGAACACAGAGGGACATGTAGAGCAAACGTGGTGGGAACACAGAGGGACGTGTAGAGCACACATGGAGGGAACACAGAGGGACATGTAGAGCACACATGGAGGGAACACAGAGGGACATGTAGAGCAAACGTGGTGGGAACACAGAGGGACGTGTAGAGCACACATGGAGGGAACACAGAGGGACATGTAGAGCACACATGGAGGGAACACAGAGGGACGTGTAGAGCACACATGGAGGGAACACAGAGGGACGTGTAGAGCACACATGGAGGGAACACAGAGGGACATGTAGAGCAAACGTGGTGGGAACACAGAGGGACGTGTAGAGCAAACGTGGTGGGAACACAGAGGGACGTGTAGAGCACACATGGAGGGAACACAGAGGGACATGTAAAGCAAACGTGGTGGGAACACAGAGGGACGTGTAGAGCACACATGGAGGGAACACAGAGGGACATGTAGAGCACACATGGAGGGAACACAGAGGGACGTGTAGAGCAAACGTGGTGGGAACACAGAGGGACGTGTAGAGCACACATGGAGGGAACACAGAGGGACATGTAGAGCAAACGTGGTGGGAACACAGAGGGACGTGTAGAGCACACATGGAGGGAACACAGAGGGACATGTAGAGCAAACGTGGTGGGAACACAGAGGGACGTGTAGAGCACACATGGAGGGAACACAGAGGGACATGTAGAGCACACGTGGAGGGAACACAGAGGGACATGTAGAGCACACATGGAGGGAACACAGAGGGACATGTAGAGCACACATGGAGGGAACACAGAGGGACATGTAGAGCACACGTGGTGGGAACACAGAGGGACATGTAGAGCACACATGGTGGGAACACAGAGGGACGTGTAGAGCACACATGGAGGGAACACAAAGGAAGGCAGACTCACCTGGAGCTCGTTGATGGCTACCCAGGAGTTAGAAGGGAACCCCTGCAGCATAGGGACGAGGAACTGTAAGCATCCTGACCAGTGGCCGATCAGCAGCATCATGGAGATGAGGTTGAAGATGCGCATGAAGACGGACGCCATGTTGAGGAACTGTATGTGGGGAAAGGCGGGAGGAGGCCATTCAGGATAGCAGCTGGCACTTGTCCCTGTAGGCGAGGTGGCCCTTCAAGGTCACTCTCTGCGTGCTAGTATACCCATCATTACTCATTATACGTGTCTGCAGCACCAAGTCTTGTTACCATGAAGATACATTTATTTCGTCATTATATTACACAATTTGAGTGATGCTTTATAATGATGTTACAAACTGACGGCAAACATGACACTTCTTGCTCAAAACTTTACTTCCTAGAACTAACCTTTGATGGCTGTCTGCCTTAAATTCCGAACACTCGTGGAATCATCTTTGTGAGTTTCACAAGATGAAATTTCTCGCCTCAGGCTTAGTCAAAAGTCTCATCCAAAGTGTATTCGGAATTTAAACGAGACTCTATGACTTGCTAGATGTGTTGATTATGAGGTGTTTGTGTGTATGTGTTCCTTTCCAAGCAATGCTTTATTCTCATACCTGTGAGAAGCGAGAAGGAAATGTGAAGCATGCACATGCAGCACCACGAGTGTCCTAAACTCTTTTTCGCTCTAATATATATACCACTGAGAAAAATAACACTAGTCCATTTCATATGAACAATGCAATGAATCAGGCACGAGACTATGGTGACGTCAATGTCTCAGACCCCCCTCCCCCCGCCAATGGTCTTCCAGCGAGTGTTCAACACAGGTGTTGGGGTCCCCAGCCCCTACACACACACACACACACACACACACACACACACACACACACACACACACACACACACACACACACGCACACACACGCACACGTACGCACACGTACGTATGTACGTGTGTTTCAACACCTGTTATACCTAGCTCCATAATGTGAGGTATATATTGTGTATCTATATTATTCAGTATGATGCATGAGTCATATTACTAACACAACACACTATATATATATATATATATATATATATATATATATATATATATATATATATATATATATATATATATATATATATATATATATATATATATATATATATATATATATATATATATATATATATATAGACCACCAAACGTGTCTTAAGTGAGTCCGTGCGCAAGGCACCCTCTGGCTCTCGTGGTCAAAGCTACACAGCCTGGACATGGTCAAAGATATAAAGGAGGTCCTCTCAAAATAGCAAGGCAAAGCCCCTGTACTAAAAGAGGAGGTAGTAAACCAAGCAACCTTGGAGGAATTTGAGTTTATGATAGATGAGGTCAAAAGGAATCTGTTGGAGCTGAATGTGACAAAGGCTGTTGGGCCTGACAGAATCTCACCATGGATACTAAATGAGGGTGCAGAAGCAGTGTGCCCCACTCTATGATGTATAACAGGTCACTGCAAACGGGAGACCTGCCAGAAAGCTGGAAGACAGCTAATGCAGTCCCAGTATACAAAAAGGGTGACAGGCAAGTGGCACTGAACTACAGGCCAGTTTCCCTAACTTGTATACCATTCAAGGTGATGGAGCAAATCGTGAGGAAAAGGCTCGTAGAACATCTGGAGAAATGGAGTTTTGTAACACATCAATAGCATGGGTTCAGGGATGGTAAATCGTGCCTCACAGGGTTAATAGAATTCTATGACCAGGCGACAAAAATTAGACAAGAAATTAGGTTAGGCCGAGTGCATTTTCCTGGACTGTCAGAAAGCCTTTGACACAGTACCACATAAAAGGCTGTTACAAAAGTTGGAGCAGCAGGCAGGAGTAAAGTGAAGGTGCTCCAGAGGATAAGGGAGTATCTAAGCAACAGGAAACACAGTAACTGTGAGGAGGGAGACATCAGAGTGGCGAGATGTCACCAGCGGAGTCCCATAGGGCTCTGTACTTGGACCCATCCTGTTTCTGATATATGTAAACGATCTTCCAGAGGGTATAGACTAATTCTTCTCAATGTTTGCTGATAATGCAAAAATTATGAAAATAATAAAAACAGATGAAGATAGACAGAGACTACAGAATGCCATGGACAAAAATTGAGGAATGGTCTAGGAAATGGCTACTAAAGTTTAACTCGGATAAATGTAAAGTAATGAAATTAAGCGAAGGGAGCAGGAGGCCGAACACATGGTACCATCTGGGAGGTAAACTCCGGCAAGAGTCAAATAAAAAGATCTGGGGGGTGGGGGCTGATATTACACCGAACCTGTCCCCAGAAGTCCACATCAAGAGGATACCATCAGCGGCATATGCTAGATTGGCCAACATAAGAATTACCTTTAGAAACTTGTGTAAGGAATCGTTCAGGACCTTGTATACCACTTATGTCAGACCAATCCCAGAATATGCAGCTCCAGCTTGGAGTCCATACCTAGTTAAACAAAATACAAAGAGAAGATTCAGAGGTATGACACCAGACTAGTCCCATAACTAAGAGATATGAGTTATGAGGAAAGGCTACGGGAGCTAAACTTCAGGTCCCTGGAAGACAAAAGAGTAAGAGGAGACATGATCACCATCTACACAATTCTCAGATAAATTGACAGGGTTACTTTGCATTGATTTCGGGGTTCAACATCCCCACAGCATGGTGGACAAAAACAAACTATTTAGCAAGGGTGTTACACACACATGGGGCCTGGTGGCTGAGTGGACAGCACTTGGGACTCATAATCCTATGGCCCGGGGGTCGATCCCCGGTTACGGCGGAAACAAATGGGCAGAGTTTCTTTCACCCTGATGCTCCTGTTACCTAGTAGTAAATAACCTGGGAGTTAGACAATTATTACGGGCTGCTTCCTGATGGTTTGTGTGTGTGAAAAAAAGTTGATTGGTTGACAGTCAAGAGGCAGGACCAAAGAGCCAGAGCTCAACCCCCGCAAGCACAACTAGATGAGTACAGTCTGGTCATAGTCAAAGCTACACAGCTTGGACACGTTTAGGGTTTAGGACTACACAGAATTTGTAGTGGTCAGTGTTATGCAGTAGTCATGGTCAGTGTTACACAGTTACACAGGGACTTCGTGACAAATCGCCAACATGGGTTCAGGGAGGGTAAATCTTGCCTTACAGGCTTGATAGAATTCTACGACCAGGTGACAAAGATTAAAAAAGAAAGAGAGGGCTGGGCGGACTGCATTTTCTTGGATTGTCGGAAAGCCTTTGACACAGTACCCACATAAGAGGCTGGTACATAAGCTGGAGAGACAGGCAGGTGTAGCTAGTAAGGTGCTCCAGTGGATAAGGGAGTACCTAAGCAATAGGAAGCAGAGAGTTATGGTGAGGGGTGAGACCTCAGAGTGGCGTGAAGTCACCAGTGGAGTCCCACAGGGCTCTGTACTCAGCCCTATCTCGTTTCTGATATATGTAAATGATCTCCCGGAGGGTATAGATTCATTTCTCTCAATGTTTGCAAACGATGCCAAAATTATGAGAAGGATTAAAACAGAGGAGGGCTGCTTGAGGCTTCAAGAAGACCTAGACAAGCTGAAGGAATGGTCGAACAAATGGTTGTTAGAGTTTAATCCAAGCAAATGTAATGTAATGAAGATAGGCGTAGGGAGCAGGAGGCCAGATACTAGGTATCATCTGGAAGATGAAATTCTTCAAGAGTTAGAGAGAAAAAGAGTCTTGGGGGTTGACATCACGCCAGACCTGTTCCCTGCAGCCCATATCAAGAGGATAACATCAGCGGCATATGCCAGGTTGGCTAACATAAGAACGGCATTCAGAAACTTGTGTAAAGAATCATTCAGAAATTTGTATACCACATATGTCAGGCCAATCCTGGAGTATGCAGCCCCAGCATGGAGTCCATATCTAGTCAAGGAAGACCAAACTGGAAAAGGTTCAAAGGTTTGCCACCAGACTAGTATCCGAGCTGAGAGGTATGAGCTACGAGGAGAGACTACGGGAATTAAACCTTACTTCGCTGGATGACAGAAGAGTTAGGGGGGGACATGATCACCACATTCAAGATTCTCAAGGGAATTGATAGGGTAGATAAAGACAGGCTATAACACAAGGGGCACACACACTATGGGACACAGATGGAAACTGAGTGCCCAAATGAGCCACAGAGATATTAGAAAGAACTTTTTTAGTGTCAGAGTGGTTGAGAAATGGAATGCATTAGGAAGTGATGTGGTGGAGGCTGACTCCATACACAGTTTCAAGTGTAGATATGATAGAGCCCAATAGGCTCAGGAACCTGTACACCTGTTGATTGACAGTTGAGAGGCGGGACCAAAGAGCCAGAGCTCAACCCCTGCAAGCACAATTAGGTGAGTACAGTAGTTATGGTCAATGTTACTGCGTAACATTGTTGCACAGTTGGCACTATCAATGTTGCACAATAATCATGGTCAATGTTGCAAAGTAGTTATGTGTCATGGTCAAGGTTATGCAGTAATCATGTGTCATGGTCACTGTTACACAGTGGCCACGAGTCATGGGCATGGCTACACAGTACCTAGTCATGATCAAAGTTGCACAGTGCCTGGTCATGCATTATGGTCAGTGGTACATACATAATTAAAACAACATATAGTGGTCACCGAGTTAAAAGTTAGTCAATTGGTTAAAGGTTATGTGATGGTCAAAGGTTGGCTAACTTTGAGGTACAATGACCACATACACTGGGAGGACCTGCCTGTGTGGTCACCGCCGGCAGGGACTCCAGCTCCTGGTCCTAGTGTGGGCAGGTCGACCGCCCTGGGCCCAAGGGGCGCCCTTGTGAGATTTCTACCAGTTTACTGACTGGTCCCTAAGCAGTGATCTATAGTCAGTTATACTAATCATACTGACGGTGCCTGTATAGCTGGCACCCCTGGACATGATACCTGCTTGATGGGGTTCTGGGAGTTGTTCTTCTTCCCAAGCTCGACCCGAGGTCAGGCTTGACTCGTGAGAGTTTGGTCCACCAGGATGATGCTTGGAGTGGCCCACTGGCCCACTTATCCATCACACCCTGGTTGGTCCAGTACTCCTTGAAGAAAACTGTCTAGTTTTCTCCTGAAGATGTCCACGGTTGTTCCGGCAATATTTTTTATACTCGCTGGGAGGATGTTGAACATCGGTGGACCTCTGATGTTTATACAGTGTTCTCTGATAGTGCCTACATACTGACAGTGCCTCCATGACTGGCATCCTGGACATACAAAGTCTCAACTTCTCCAAGCTCTCCACCTAAACTATATCACTATTGGTGGCTAAGAGTTATTAAGTAGTTTTGGTTAAGTTGTTTTTAGGGTTCCAGGACAAAGTGTTTGGTGGCAACACATGCGGAGACTGTCTTCTTGTCTGCCATTTTGACATAAACACACCCATATGGTGAAGTCCCTGATGAGCCCCCCCCCCAAAAAAAAGAGGAAAATGACGACACATGATCTCAATTGAGCTCCGGGATGTGCAGCGTTCTGCCTCCTGTGCTCACTATAGGAGCTTCACTACTTTCCATTACTCAAACTAGATCATTGCGCCATTCTGGAGGTAGAACAAAAACAAACTAAAGTTGATCAATTCCATGCTAGCTCAGGGACCGCTGAAGAAACTGACCATTGGAAAATTATGTCTCAAAGGAGGACATTAATTCAAAGTTGCAAATTTACCTTATGTTGTTTTTAATCTTATGAAAGAAGTCTTAGCTAATATTATGCCTCCAGTGCGTGCAACACATCGCTCAACACCTGGCCATCCCCTGTCCATGCCCAGTGACCCTTAGGAGAGAAGGGACTGAGTGAGCACGAGTGAGGCCCCAGAGTGAGCACAAGTGCAGCCCTGGAGTGAGCATGAGTGCAGCCCTGGAGTGAGCAAGAGCACGGCCCCAGAGTGAGCATGAATGGCCCTTAACCTTCTCTATCGTGGAGCTCCCGCATACACCTCCTGATGGGCCCACGTGTCACAAGCCTAAATGCAACCACGAAGGAGCAGCCATGCACCGGGCAACACTCCCCGTCTCCTTGTGCTCTCACTAGCCTCATATATCACAAGCCAAAACCAAATAAAAGAGGAAGCAGTATAAACCTGTCATGGTGGTAACAAGTTATTGTAATATCCTGAGAGTAAAACTGGCGAGAAACATTATCTGGGAAAAAAAATGTTTTGAGAAAACAGAAAAAAAAGAATTCAAAATGAGCATTTAGCTATAGTAAGCTGGGTGCAGGGCGTGCACAGGCGGCGTCTGGGGCATGGGAGGGGGGCGCTAGTCCAGCACATGGATGGGTAACATACAACTAGGACAGACAGGCAGACGATTGACGGGACGACGGACAGGCATGGGTGGGGGGGAGGGGGGAGAGGAGGGTTAAGGTCGGTACTGTACATCCTAAGGTAAGAGGGATTAATTTACCTTAAAAAATGGAATATTGTAAACATTGTACGGCTTCCTTTTACGTCTGTTCAGGGCATCTGAGCCACCAGCCGGACTCCATCTCTCACTGTGTTTTTTGCGGCGGTTCTTAAGGATCTAGAACCGAAGAAAAAAGTAAAAGGCAAAGAGGTAAGGGCCAGGTTGAGGGGGAAGGAGAGGCAGAGTGAGAACGAACCGCTCGATAAAGGGTTGGTTGGGAGCCCCAAGTCTAGGCTCAGTCATACAAGCACAGGCCTGCCTCACACTGTTTCTATATTACCAGAACTTTTGTGCATACAATATAGTACAATAGTATAAGATGGACTCGGCCCAGATGCAAAAAGCCCTGAACCAGACAGAAAGGAGCCACAAGGCAGGGGGATGTTGTCTACGCACGCTGCATAGGGCCAGGTCGTGTCGCAGCTAGGGTCATGTCGCAGGCTAGGGTCGTGTCGCAGGCTAGGGTCGTGTTGCAGGCTAGGGGACGCCCAGCGAGCTAGACACACGACCACTGGAGGCCCTAAGCTCAGGGGTCGATAGGCTCGACACGCGTCCCTGGTGATCCCTGGCTGGGGGTCCAGAAGGCTCAACTATGCCCCTGGTGACCCCAAGCTGGGAAAGGGGTCAGAAGGCTCAACATGCATCCCCTGGTGACCCCAGGCTAGGGGGAAAGGGGTCAGAAGGATCAACATGCATCCCCTTGTGACCCCAGGCTAGGGGAGGGGAATCAGAAGGCTCGACACGCGCCCCTGGTGACCCCAACACAGACACCTTACAATCCACAAGGAAACCTCGGTGCTTAGTGATTGTAGTGATGGTGTAGTGAGTACGACAGATTGTGTGGAGCAACACCTCCACACATGTCATGGACAGATGTTATGGCAGAGTGCTGCACCACACCTGCTCAGCCCAGTACACCGGGTCTTCCTCACTCACCTGTCACCTGCCTCCAGCCGGAGCCAGAGACGTGTCACAAAATATGTAAAATTAAAAAAGTGATTACAAAACTTGCATTGCGAAGTGGTGTTGCACGATGTAAGAAAAATTACAATGACTAAATATACCTGGGGCCAGATTCACGAAGCAGTTACGCAAGCACTTAGAAACCTGTACATCTTTTCTCAGTCTTTGGCGGCATTGTTTACAATTATTAAACAGTTAATGAACTCCGAAGCACCAGGAGGCTGTTTATAACAATCACAACAGTTGATTGGCAAGTTTTCATGCTTGTAAACTGTTTAATAAATGTAACCAAAGCCGTCAAAGATTGAGGAAAGATGTACACGTTCGTAAGTGCTTGCGTAATTGCTAAGTGAATCTAGCCATTGGTTATTAGCTCAGCTGGTGAATGATCCATAATGATTGACTTGATCTGACCCTTGACAGAGGTAGACTCATTGGGGTGTCCATGCTGAAGCTGTCGACCGCTACTGTAAACACAAGTGGTAGTGGCAGACAGCCTTAGCGTCACTGCACCCCAGAAGCATGCTCTAGTTAATGCAGCACTATGCAGCGAGCGCTTCGCCAATATCCCTCGGCTGATAGTCATCTTTTACACAACCTCGAGAGGTTAATTTTGAGAGAAAAACTAAGAAAGATTTGAGACATTGTAAGGCAAACCAGTGGCGGTAAAGAGAAGGAGGAGCACATATGAGTCCTGTTTCACATAAGCGTTAAAGAATACAAGATTAAGGTCATAACGGGAGGAAGCCAAAAGCTAGCAGTGTGAGGTGCTGGGCGCTCGCTCACACTCGCCATCACACGCAGTAAGACAAGAGAAAAAAAAGAAAAAGAAAGTCATAGCGAAAAATCTCGCAGGGACAAGCAAAAGACGTTACAGGCAACGCTCTTTAATCCAGAGAAAAGGATCCATACCTTGAAAGGAGAAGCTCATGTGGAACAAGAATCACATACGTTACAAAATATCTACATATACAGGTATATATTATACAGGTCATAGTCGACTCGTGGCGCTAGACAGGCAAGGTCCTCGGTCCACAGTCACTGTTCCACACGGAGTCCAGTATGACCAAATATATCACAAGATCTACAAACAAATTAAGGAAGTGGAAGAGGAAACAATTAGTACTGAGAGTTGGGGCGTCTATACAGGGTAAGCCTGGAGGGCTGTACGGGAAGGTGTGTGCGCGTGTGCCTGCATGTGTGTGGGTGTGTGTGTGAGTGTGTGTGTGAGTGTGTGAAGAAAGCAAACTTGGTATGTAGAGGAGCTGTACAAGAAACAAAGAGAAGAGAGTGTGTGTGTGTGTGTGTGTGTGTGTGTGTGTGTGTGTGTGTGTGTGTGTGTGTGTGTGTGTGTGTGTGTGTGTGTGTGTGTGTGTGTGTGTGTTTGTGAGTGTGTGTGTGAGTGTGTGTGGGTGTGTGTGTGAGTGTGTGATAGGGAGAAGAAATGAAGGAGAAACAGAACCAACAATATAGAGATGAGGAGGAAGCTGGTGGAATTCAGCAGTTAACATTAGCAATTACAGTTTGAGTATACAATGCAGCAGATGTAGAGGGGTGTATGCAGGTGTAGAGGTGTATACAGCAGGTGTAGAGGGTGTATACAGCAGGTGTAGAGGGTGTATACAGCAGGTGTAGAGGGTGTAAACAGAAGGTGTAGAGGGTGTATGCAGCAGAAGTACATCTGAGGTAGTTTGGTGTACACCTGAGGTTGTTTGGTGTACACCTGAGGTTGTTTGGTGTACACCTGAGGTTGTCAGGTGTACATCTGATGTAGTCTGGTGTACACCTGAGGTTGTCAGGTGTACATCTGATGTAGTCTGGTGTACACCTGAGGTTGTCGAATGAGTAGAGCTAAGGTTGTTGGGTGTAGAGCCGAGGTCATATCGCCTTTAAAGCTGAGGTTACCGAGTGTAGAGCTAAAGATATTAGGTGTAGAACTGAGTTTATCGAATGTTGAGGTGAGGTTATTGGGTGTAGATCTGAAGTTACTGATTGTAGACCTGAGATTTCTAGTGTAGAGCTGAGGTTTCCTGGTGTAGAGTTGGTTATCAGTTGTAGAGGTGAAGTTATTGGGAGTAAAGCCGAGGTTATCGGGTTTAAAGCCGAGGTTATTTGGGCGTAGAGGTTAGGTTATCTGGTGTAGAGTAGGTAAGTAATTTTCAAAAGAAGGCACCAAGCCAGAAAAGCTATGTAGCACCATCAAATGTGCGGAATAATCAGAGGGTGGTAAATATCACTGAGGATGCCAATATGAGAACAGAAGCGCATAAGGCGAACGATATAAAAAATATCCGATTCACCAAGAATTTTATTGAGGGACAAGTGACCGTGTGGGAAGGTCGGAAAGCAAGACGCATGCACGTTCTGGAAGTCCGGACATTCAACAAGGATATGCACGACTTTAAGAGATACAATGCAGTTTGGACAATAAGGAGCAGGGCAACGCTCCATTGCTTGTGAGTTAAGAGTGTATGTGCAACTTGCCAGAGCCGTTTCCCACCACCGGTTTTAGTGGTAGGAGGAAGGCCATGGGGACACACTACCCTTAAGAGCATGCAGCTTGTTACCAGTAATAGAAGACCAACAACCCTGCCAATGGACAAGGATGGAGGAACGAATAACTGGGTAAAAAGTCAGAATAAGGAATACCTTTCCGGGAGATGGGACAAGTGCGGAAAGCCTCCTTAGCAGCAGCGTCCTCACGCTCATTTAAGGACACACCAATATGGCTGGGAACCCAGCAAAACTTCAGTTTTAAATCTACTGGAGATGAGATTCAGCATTGGCTGTTTCTTATCTACCACAGGATGGACTGGATTAAAGGACTACAAAGCCATGAGGACATTGTGAGAGTCAACTACAACAACAAAGGAGGAATGACAGCGTGAAAGCAGTTGACGAAGAGCATAGAGAAGAGCATAAAGTTCTGCTGTGAAGATGCTAGTCTCCAGAGGCAGGCGACACACACAGGTGTGGTCAGGAAACACAACAGAGCAGCCTACACCGTCTGCACACTTTGACCCATCGGTGTAGACGGAAACAGAATGGGAGTGTGAAGAGAAGTGTTTAAGGAAAAGACGTTTCAGAACTGTAGGAGGGGTAAGAGCTTTAGTCACTTGGGTCAGTGTTTTACAAAATTTAGGAAGGGAGACCCTCCACGGGTGGCAAGGTCGGAACAACACGAGGAGAAATATTGGTAACATTAACCAAAAGATAATTTTGTAGGCAAGTCAACCATACAGAAAGAGGAAGGTGAAGGAGAACAGTGACCACAGGAGGGGTAAAAGTCAAAGCACGGCATAGGCAAGAGTGAGGGTTTTGTAAGGACTGCACAAGGTAGCGAAGACGGTAGGAATCAAGGCGGTCCTGGAGAGTCAGGACGCCGGTTTCAACATATAGGCTGAGGGTAGGAGTCGACAAAAGGCACCAAAGCTGAGGCTTAACCCAGTATGGTGCAGAGCATCAAGACAACGAAGAGTAGAAGGAGAAGCAGACGAGTAAGCAGGGCAGCCATAATCGAGTTTAGACAGAACGAGAGAGAAGTGTGTGCCTATCAGCTTCCTAAGAAGTATGATAGGTGCCCTTGACTGCCCCTCGCCCCCTCCCTATCTGGCCAGTTGTCGCTGTGAGGCGGCTTGGTGGGCGACTGCCGGAGTGTGATGCTCCTTGGGTCAATCCTCTGTCCTTTTGGAGCTTTATACTCCTGCTGCTGTCTTCACCACTTTTGCCAGATGTCTTTTCCTTTTCCTTGTTTCATTTTTCTCCCCCCCCCCCCTCTTCTTTCTAATTCTCATTTTCCGCCGACCTTTTGCCAGTCTTGATTATTCTTTCAGACTACTTCTGTTTTGATGCCTGGGTGTTTGGGGAGGCATACTCTCTCACCCATAGAACTATGGTACCCAACGTCGCGAGTAAGGGGACACTTTTATTGGCCATCCTTCTTTCGTCTGAATCTGATCTCAACAGACTGACGGTTCTTAAGGTGGCGTTTGTGGGGAGTATACTCACAACACACCCCTAGGGGGCCCCCGGCAAGACCGGCAACATGTCTCGTGTTGGGTGTCCTATCCTCTAATTGTGGCTCTGTGGTGGGTATGGGGCACAATCATGAATGAAAGTATTACCTCTCGTTTTCATGTTGCTGAATACTGTTCCTCTTACGACTTCTCAGGCTCCTGGGGTGAGCAACCAAGCCCCCGAGTCGGACTGTGTTGGAAGACCAGGCTCTGTAGCCCCCGCTACACTGGGCCCAGACCTAGTTCCTGTGACCCTCCTGACTACTTTCCTTGGCTCCCTTAATTCCTCTGTGGTTGGGTCGAGCCCCAAGCCCCCAGAGGTGACCACCTCATTCCCTGGCACGGTTCAGTATCTCATTGTGACTACTGAGCCTTTTAACCCCACTCTCTCTAGGGGTTCTGAACTCCGTCCCCACCACGGCCGCACTCACATGATCTCTTCCCATACTAATACGTACAATGCCTTGTTTGGTCCTGCTTCGTGGGCTAAATACTTTGATCTCCTCCATCTGGATTCTACACCTCCTGACGATTTCTCCCTCCATAAACACTTTGTTGATTCGGTAGATGCCTCTGTTACTTTTAACCCCACCCAGTTTGGTACACGTGTCGCCGCTGCTCCTTCTTAGGATGCAGTTACCCACTTAGCCGCCTTGTCGTGCATTGGGGAGACTCTTGTTCGTGTCTCCAAAAACCCTTAGTTAAATACCAGTGTTGCCATTCTCCCTCCGCACCATGTTGCAACTGGTGTTAGGGACCTAAAAGACTGCCATGAGGATAGTAAACACATCCTCGAAGCTCAAGGCCATCCTGTCCTCCAGGTGGACACATTCACTCGACTCCCTCGTGGTTGTCATCATCAGCCCCTTCGAGTTGTGAAAATCACCTTTGATAGTAGGACCCTTCAGCCCTCTATCATTCTTGCTGGTGCCAGGTGTTCCGTTCAGGAGTACATCCCCTCTCCTATACTTTGTAATAAGTGCTGGAAGTTCGGGTACGGTGCTCTCAAATGCTCAAGTCTTTTCTCTCTATGCCCCATGTGTGGGAGCGATGACCACTCTAAGACAGATTGCTTTTCTCCCCAGGCTTGCTGCCTCAATTGAGGTGAGGGCCACTCCTGCCTTCTCCCACACGTGTATACACTACAAGCTTGAGGAAGCCGTCCTCAACTTGAAACACCGGGATCGTTTGACTTTTCCTGAAGCGAGACACCAAGTCCGCCATCTCCACCCTTTCACTGGCGTATCTTATACTCGCGTTCTCTCTCTCCTCGTCCTTCCCACCTTCCTCAGTCACATAACCGTTTCTAGGCCTTGGACTCAGACACACCCACCGCCTCCTCTCCTGTTCCTTTACATCCTGTCCCGAAAGGTCTCTCTTGGTTTCCCATCTGGAGCTTCCCCCCTTCCTACCCAGTCCGCCATGTCTCCTGTGTCTTTTTTCCCATCTCCCCCCCCCCCATCCTTCTTCCCAACCCAACCCTCTCTTGGCCCTCCACGCCGCCTGTCTGTCCAGGCTGTTGTCCATCATCCTTCCAGCAATCTTCATGTTGTTTGCCCCCGTTTCTTCTTCTACTGTTGAGACCTTTGAGTCTGTCGCCCAGTACGTTGTTGCTGTTGTTCTGTCTCTTTGAGTCAGAAACATAAGCCTGGTCTTCCATCACAGTCCGTCTCGGGGGGCCTGGTCGCCCACCCCACGAGCTTGGGTAAGAGAGGCCTGTTCAGTTTCCATATATATCATCCCCACGACCGGGCAGCGGGGACGCTAAGCCCCGGAAGCACCTCAAGGTAACCATCATCCATTTTTAAAAGTCTGGTGCCGGAACCAAGGAATATCACCTACCAGGGCAGTCAGGGAGGCCAAGCGCGGGCCAGTGCAGGAAGGGGGTGCGTCGTCCCTAGCGGTGCTCCCCTTTATAATAGGGGCGTCCTACTGCCTCGTTCATTCTCCCACACTGGTGCAAAGACCCCAGTCTCCCTTTAGCCCCAGCGTGGACACCCAACCGTCCACCTAGGGCACCCCTAAGCATCCACCCCTCTGGCGGGTGGTTCGTTGGCTCACAAAGCCCCAACATTTGTGCTCATTCGCTCGTACAACTCCTAAAGAGGGGCCGGAAAGGGGGCAAAGGGGAGGTGTACCTGAGCCCCCCCTCACCACGACAAGGAAGCATTATGGGGGTATTGGGTGTAGAGTTGAGGTTATTGGGTGTGAGTTGAGGTTATCAGTTGTAGAGGTGAAATTATTGGGTGTAAAGCCGAGGTTATCGGGTTTAATACCAAGGTTCTCGGGTGTAGAGGTGAGGTTATCAGGTGTAGAGGTGAGGTTATCAGGTGTAGAGGTGAGGTTATCAGGTGTAGAGGTGAGGTTATCAGGTGTAGAGCTAAGGTTATGAGGTGTAGAGCTAAGGTTATGAGGTGTAGAGCTGAGGTTATGAGGTGTAGAGCTAAGGTTATGAGGTGTAGAGCTAAGGTTATGAGGTGTAGAGCTGAGGTTATGAGGTGTAGAGCTAAGGTTATGAGGTGTAGAGCTAAGGTTATGAGGTGTAGAGCTAAGGTTATGAGGTGTAGAGCTAAGGTTATGAGGTGTAGAGCTAAGGTTATGAGGTGTAGAGCTAAGGTTATGAGGTGTAGAGCTAAGGTTATGAGGTGTACAGCTGAGGTACTACACTGTAGGTGTGCTGCTGAGGACGCCACAAGTGTAACTAGAGGAGTGAGGGGTTAGAGTGCAGGAGGTTGCGAGTACCGCAACATCAGCAGGGCGCCAACACCAGCAGATCTACCGCTAATTAAACCGTCTATTATACTGCATTACTTTACAAAACTACTTGAGGGCCATCAGCATAAACATATTAAGAGGCGCTGGACGAGCAGAAATAGACACAAAGGACTTTCTTACTAAGAAGGCTCTTAAACATCTTTTTTATCCTTTACGTCTGGTATTTGTTGTGCTATCGTCACAGTTTGTCGTTTACGTTAAATGAATAATTAGTTACTTGATAACACCCCTTGAGAGTCATTGTGAAGGTGTGTTAATTCGGTCAAGATGTGTACACGCTGTTGCCAGAGACGGAACAACGTGCTCTAAGACCTGGTGGCTCTCACTTCCGGTTATTCCTACACCAGCCTGTGTAGGCTATCACGGGACTTCCACATGACACTGGCACAGGGCCTCCACTTGACACTGGCACGTGGTCTCCACTTGACACTGCCACGAAGCCGTCACGTGAAACTGGCACAGAGCCTCCACGTGACACTGGCACACGGCCTTCATCGTGATACTGGGACGGGGCTGTCACATGACACTGGGACGGGGCTGTCACATGACACTGGGACGGGGCTTCCACATGGCACTGGTACAGGGCCGCCACATGACACTGGCCCAGGGCCTCCACATGGCTAGAGATAAGTAACAACCGATATTGGAGTTCCACCACCACGGGATGAAGAAGGTTGAATGACTTCAGAGCCATGAGAGCACGGGAAGAGTCAACTACAGTGACAAAGGAAGGGGTGGCGGCGGAAAAGCAGTTGACGAAGAGCATACAAAGCTGCGTAAACTTTCGCCATCTAGCTGCTAGTGTGTGGTGGCAAGCGGCACATACAGGTCTGGTAAAGGAAGACGACAGGGTAGGTAACACAGTTGGCACACTTAAACCCACATGCGAATAATGTAATGGAGTGTAAGTGCAAATACAAGTGTTCAGGGAAAAAGCATTCCATTACAGTGGGAGAGGGTAGAAGCCTTTACCATGTGGGTCAAGATCCCACCTGCAAGACTTTGCAAGTGGGTCCTTCCATGGGGTGGCAAGACTGGAACAACGCCCGGAGTGATATTGTAGGCACAAACTTAGATAGAATCTTGCTAGTGACATCCTTTCAGGAAAAGGAAGATGATAGTGGTGCAAGGGAAGAGGGCCCACATGATGGGTAACAGTTAAAGCTCAGCATAGCGAGAGTGAGGATGCTGCAAGCACTATACATGGTAGCGAAGGCAGCAACGAACACCACGATCGTGTGGAGTCAAGACCCCGGTGTTCACATACATGCTCAGGGTATGGGACGAGTGAAAGGCACCAGAGCCGAGGTAAGACAGCACTAGAGAGAAGTGCAAATGAAGAAGTGTGCATCTATCAGTCCTCCAGAAAGTAGAAGACAAGACTTAAGTAGGCAAGGGCCTGCATATCTTGACGTTATCTTGAGATGATTTCAGGGCTTAGCGTCCTCGCGGCCCGGTCCTCAACCAGGCCTCCTTTTTGTTCCCCCCAGGAAGGAGCCCGTAGCAGCTGTCTAACTCCCAGGGTCCTATTTACTGCTAAGTGAACAGGACATCAGGGTTAAAGAAACTCTGCCCATTTGTTTCCACCTCCACTGGGGATCGAAACCCGGAACCTTAGGATTATGAATCCCGAGTGCTATCCACTCAGCTGTCAGGCCTTAGAGTATTTGACTCTGAGGTGAGAGATATGGGGCGAGCAAGACAAACGAATCTTGAGGTTATCTTGCGATGATTTCGGGGATTTTTAGTGTCACCGCGGCCCGGTCCTCGACCAGGCCTCCACCCCCAGGAAGCAGCCCGTGACAGCTGACTAACACCCAGGTACCTATTTTAATGCTAGGTAACAGGGGCTTAGGGTGAAAGAAACTCTGCCCATTGTTTCTCGCCGGCACCTGGGATCGAACCCAGGACCACAAGATCACAAGTCCAGCGTGCTGTCCGCTCGGCCGACCGGCTCCCACAAAGATCAAAGGAATGTCAAAGATCAACGTCAAAAGTTTTTTGGTATCTTTTTATGCAGAAGGGGATGACCTTAGAATGACAACGGGGGATGAGAAATGACATGTCTCCAAATACAAAGTGACAGCACAAGTCTTAGTCATAGAGAACGTGAAGCCATAATTGGTGATCCCGGACGACATGGCATCACTCACAAGTTGGACGACATGGCATCACTCACAAGTTGGACGACATGGCATCACTCACAAGTTGGACGACATGGCATCACTCACAAGTTGGACGACATGGCATCACTCACAAGTTGGACGACATGGCATCACTCACAAGTTGGACGATATGGCATCACTCACAAGTTGGACGATATGGCATCACTCACAAGTTGGACGATATGGCATCACTCACAAGTTGGCGCTGGTGTTGGAGGAAAGGAGAGTCGTCACCCAGACAGAAGAAAGTGAGATTGTCAACATAAAGGGCTGAGAAAATGCCAGAAGGAAGCAAGAAAGTGGTATCATGTCACACTTTAAAAATACGACGAGAGAGCAGGCTTTGAAAATGGCAAACTGCCCAAAACGCTATGCGTGTTAGTGGCTTTACAAGAATGTAAAAATATCAATGCTATGTACATAAACCCAATGTACCTTATACCAATGTTCCTAAACCCAATCAATGTACCTTATATATATGTACCTTCTTGTATATATATATATATATATATATATATATATATATATATATATATATATATATATATATATATATATAAATAAGTACATAAATAAATTGGAGGAGGTTGTTCCAAGGAACAACCGTGGACATCATCAGGAGAAAACTAGATAATTTTCTCCAAGGAGTGCCGGACCAACCGGGCTGTGGTGGGTATGTGGGCCTCGGGCCGCTCCAAGCAACAGCCTGGTGGACGAAACTCTCACAAGTAAAGCCTGGCCTCGGACCGGGCTTGCGGAGTAGAAGAACTCCCAGAACCCCATCAACCAGGTATCAACCAGGAGCAGGAGATTGCCTCAAAGACCAAAAGAATGTAGTCAGGATAAAATGTTGAATCTCCAGGTTGTGTCATACGCCTTTTCCAAGTCAAAATCCAAGGCAATACTGGAGATATTCACAACAAAGGCAATATGAATGTTGACCTCCAAGTCCACTAAGACACCTTTCGTGCTGAGGTAGCGGTGATGTTCAAAGAACCCCACAAGACATTTATTAACAATACTTAAAAAAAAATTGGAGACATTTCGTCATGACAATGGGGCGAAAATCCTTAGGGGAGAAGTCTCCTGAGCATCGGGTTACCAAATGGGAAGGACAATCGCCTCGAGCCACTTCTCAGGGACTGATGTCACCTCCCAGATATGGTTATTGACATTCAGAAAATACTGTAAGGCACACTAAGGGAGACGATGAAGCATCTCATAGTGAATGCCATTAGAGCCTGCTGCTGTAAAGCATATAGCTCAAACTCAGTCCAAATTCTACCATGGAATGTACTATCGCATACCACAGGAGGTATAGTGAGAAACAAAGCAGAGGGCAGCGACCAATACAGTGTCCTGAACAAAGGAGGAGGGGCTCAAAGGAGAGGCAGATAAGACAGGCTGGGAAAAGTAGTGTGAAGGATGACAAGATTAGAGTCCGCCTTATCAAACCGCTACGAAGGGAAAGAGCGAGAAGGTCAGAAAGACGACGATGAGGATGGAGAAAGTCACCATTATGGAGGTCATCAAGCAACCCGTCCTCCTAATAGTGTGTCGCATTTTGACTATACTTTACCTAAGGCCAACAATTGTCATACTAGAAATTGGAAGCGGCTGGCGGAAATGACATATTGTTCCGTTTTCTGTTTTGGGTCCTCTGGTAGGTTAGGAGAGGACACTTTAGTACGACAATTTCTTTCTTGTATCCTTTCAAAAAGGATACGAGTGTGTGAGTCAAATGGCTCACCAGAATTCAGGAGAGACTGCAGAATAGAGAGGAGAAACGGTTCTAAAAAGTGGCTTTGGGTACTTGTCAGACTTGAGATATACAAGAGTTGTTACATTCTTGTAGAGCCACTAGTACGCGTTGCGTTTCGGGCAAGTCCTTAATCCTATGGTCCCTGGAATACGATCCCCGCCGCGAAGAATCGTTTTTTCGTCCAAGTACCCATTTTACTGTTGGGTTAAACAGAGGCTACAGTTAAGGAATTGCGCCCAGTAAATCCTCCCCGGCCAGGATACGAACCCATGACATAGCGCTCGCGGAACGCCAGGCGAGTGTCTTACCACTACACCACGGAGACTGCTCCAATATCATCACCCTGATAGTTAAAATCATCCAAAAGAAGCACAGGCTCCGGTACTGAGGCTAACAGCCATTTAGGTTTGGGAAGAGAAAGTCGAATATGTAGTTAGACAGTTAAAACAGAGGGTATACCATTTACTTACAAAGGTAAGGGTAGTAGAGGAATGAATGGTCGACTGAAATAGCAGGGGGGGGGGGGAATGGAATATTTGCAGAAGTGAGGAGGACGAGCGCCAAGCATCAACTCCTGGAGACATGTACAAGCGGTGAAAACTGTAAGATCAGAGGTTGGAGTTCATGAAACATGTCATAAAAACCATGCATATTCCATTGAAGAATAGACGTAGAAAATAACAGAAATAACAATAAAAAGAAAGAGATAAAAAAAAGCAAAAAATGATGCAGGATACTTGGGAGGGGGTCAGGAGCTGGTTCAGTGAAAGCAAGGTGAGGAACATTGGTAAATCCAGCAAGCACTGGATCAAGGACAGCACCTGAGGCTGAAACAAGCGCTACAGGAACTTCCATATCGAGGTCAGCTGACTCTGGCACCGCGATGGGAGTAGATGCAGAAAGAAAGGTTGCGGCAGAAACTGGAGGAAGGAGTGAAACCGTCTTACCACCTAGAGATGAAGAGGAAATGGAACCAGTTTGACATGTGTGACTGAGACACAGGCATGCCAATAGCAGTATACTGTGCTACAGTCTCAGGCAGGAAGGGAGTGCAGGTGGACAGTACAAAGATGGCCGAGAGGTGGCCGGACCTTTGTCGGGGAGGGCCAAATGACAGAGGGAAGATGCGGGGTCGAAAGTTAAAGATCATAGTGGACTAGATGGGTGAGAAGGTGGAGAAGTGATGTAAATATGATAGATAGGATGCCAGTCGGTGACCCCTTGAGGAATACCCTCAGCCTCAGATCGGAGAGGAGCTGGTGGAAGTTTGCGGGGTGTCGGCTTGGAAATGTTTGGGGAACTGAGGAGAAGAAGTGTGGGGAAGAGTAAGGCAATGCACCAGGATGTCACGCCAGAGAAAGAGTCAAGACGGTGGACCGGGACGTCTTGCCTCAAGGAAAGATATATACTCCTGATGTTTTAAGTTAACGATGGGATGTTAAAATTTATATATACAGTGTATGCATGCATGTGAGAAGGCAGAGTGGGCCTTCTGCGGTTGATGCAGTGAGTCTGGGTATAAGAGTCTGTCCTTCAATGGCTAGGGTCACCCCAAATGGGGCAAAGGGACGACCCACTACTGTACTTGAAGGAATCATGCCAATATGTCCAGCACCTGTTGCAGATGAGTGGAGAGGGGGACGTAATCCTGAGCGGTGCATCTGGCACTGACAAGAATTACGGAAAATGGAAGGATCCAATCATGGAAAGTGATCTTAACTACTCTTAAAGGGCTGACGATGACGACCACAAGGGAGTTGAGTGAACGTGTCACTCTAGATGATAGAATAATCTTGGGCATAGAGGATATATTTAATATCATCATGGCAGTCCAAGTTCCCTGTTCCCAATCACAGCATGACAAGGGAGAATGACTGTGCCAATGTAGGGATTTAAGTGGATACTTTTGGGGACCCAAACTAAGGTCTTACCAGTGCAAGACAAAACATGTAAGCGGATGGCTGCCTCCTGAGAAGGGCCGCAACAACCAGTGTTGTGGGTGACCTTAAAAGTAACATAGTTACCCACAGAGACAACTAGGAGCGTATGGATGTGTACATCATCGGGACGGACATGTTCATCATGACAAACATAAAAATACTTAGGTCACATAGTGGGGCCAAACAGGTCATGGAACATAGCAGTTTCAAGGAATCTTGCATGTTCAAGTGCAGTTACGGCACTGTGGTCCCCTATCAAGGAGCCGGATAAAAGGTGTTGTCACAACTAAAGATGGAGCCATTCAAGGTGACGAAGTGGTCACCACTGGGGCTTAGGGTTCGACTCTGCCAGGGGATTAGCGAGGATCAGTTGGGATAGCCAAAGATGAAGCCTGGTCTGGGCCCAACATAGCTGGGGTTACGAAGCCTGGTCTGGGCCCAATGTAGCTGGGGATACAGAGTCTGGTCTGGGCCCAACCTAGCTGGGGCTACAGAGTCCGATCTTCTATGACTGTCTGACTCGGAGGCTTGGTCGCCTGTCCCACGAGCCTGTGTTCCACAAGTCAGTTCATTTACCATTACACCAAATTTCAAAAGTTTGGGCCCCAGAGCAAGGGATATCGCCTATCAGGGCAGGAAGGGAGGCTGAGCACTGGTTGGTGCAGGATAGGCTGTGTCGTCCCAAGCAGTACTCTTCCTTTTTAACAGATAATCCAACTGCATCTTTATCCCTCTCGCCCCAGCTCGGACACCCAACCAACCTCCAAGGACGGCCTTTCACCAGACGAACGCGAGCCTTTCACCACCACAAAGCACTGCAACAAAGGCCTGGACCAGCACTGCAACAAAGGCCTGAGCCGCTAATATAGTCCCTGCAAATATTGAAGGGACCATAGAGAGATCGACTGAACTACTTTCTTAAAAGTACCAATAAATATGTCTCAGGTGCACAGCGATTAAACATCTTTTCTGAATTAAATCTTTGTTTACTGATCATGAAACATTTTCTCTTCATTAAAGGAATGATTATTAAGAAGTGAATACTTAAAGACACATCAACAACTTAATGCAGTTTGTATGAAATACATTGTGCGATAAAATCTTTAAACTAAAGGTGTTACATTTTGTAACATTTATTTTAAAGACTAATTATTGACTATCAACGAGATTTCTAGTTTTCTGTTAAAAAAGTAACCTTTGAGAGCCTGCTCTACTCTGGCAAGGAAACTGGAACGCATTCACAGCTTTAATTATTTACACTATGTTTAAGTAAGCTACGCTAGAGGGCTCTACAGGTGGAGCTGAGGAGAGGTGAGGAGAGTCCCTCCTTACACTGCCTCGCCACCTCACTTTGTGTACAACAAAGGGGTCCTTTGGGGCAGGGGGTGAGTGCTGTGGGCAGTGTGGCTGGGGCGGCTGGGGGGCAGGGTCAGTGTTGTGGGTAGTGTGAATGGGGCAGCTGGGGGCAGGGTAAGTGGTGTGGGTACTGTGGCTGGGCAGCTGGGTAGTGTGGCTGGGTATCTTGCAGCATGAGCACAACTGTAGTATGCACAGATCTGCAACTAAACACGAGTGTTCTCTGGCGCAACAAGGCTTATAACTGGCCGGCCTTAGCGCGCATGCTCTCGTCATGGTTAGAGGGTTTGTATCCTGTATGTAATTGCTCTATCTTGTACATAGGCGTGGGGGTCATCTAGGCATGAGGCTATGTTCTAACATACATATTAGCGGATGTGTGAAGCTGAGTATATTTGTGTGTGTGTGAGTGAAGGCGAGAGAAAGAATCAATAGGGGTAACACTGACGCTGCTTACATAGACCTCCTCCCACTGCGACACGTAACGCACAAGGCGGGAGAGGCGCAGGAGTCGGACCAAGGACAGCAGCTTGGCCAGGCGCAGGATCCGCAGCGCCCGGCCCGCGTGTAGGATCTGGAAGCTTTCGCTGAAATCCTGTCGAAGATCAGACACGATTATAATGGGAAATTGCAAGACATTTTTAAACTGGCAGAGAATAGGGCTCACTAACAGGACTGAAACAAGCAATTCTACCCACACAATGCAATGATTGTGACGACGTTTCGATCTGTCTTGTGGGCATACAGGTCTAAGATGGACCGAAACGTTTGCCACTTGCATTCAACCTGTTTGGACAGGGTTATTTTTAAGCTGAGTTTATATGATATCGTATTGAAAGCTCTATGTAAATTATTTACAATGTATAAATATTTTCATGTGTGAAGGATAACACAACTGTGGTCAACATGCAAGTGAATAAATTGAAACTTATCTTTAAGGACATGTAATTTTCTAAATTACTTGAGATTCCTTAATGTAAACTAAGGATTAACGTTTTTAGTGGCGATATGAACAGCTGTTGGGATAGCCCTGTACAGGTGACCTGGTTCAACACCACTGGATTGAACACATTTCAAGTTCAAGTACGTTTATTGAGACAATGAAATACATCTCAAAGGAATAGATTAGCTTAGGCTAGTTCTACCCTTTGTACTGCTTGCAGCATTCTTTTAACACTTTGTATAGCATTAGTTCGTTAAAATACACTTTGTAAACTTGACCATACTCATATGGTCAATAGTGCACATGCGTTGTGATATAATGTGGGTGGAAAATGTGAACAGAGCTCCCTGCTGCTGCTTGCTGCTGCTGCTGCTGCTGCTTGTGGCTACTGCTGCTCCTGCTCGGCCGCTGGTGACTGCTTGCTTATGTTTACACAGATAACATATCGCTACTGTTATACAGTATTATGCCACAGGTGAAACCTTAAATATTACCAATAATCATATGTTGAGATGCCACACAGGTAAGGTAAGGTGCCATACCTGCGAGGTGCCACGTAGGTAAGGTAAGGTGCCATACCTGCGAGATGCCACACAGGTAAGGTGAGGGGCCTTACCTGTGAGGTGCCACGTAGGTAAGGTAAGGCGCCTTACCTGCGAGATGCCACACAGGTAAGGTGCCATACCTGCGAGGTGCCACGTAGGTAAGGTAAGGCGCCTTACCTGCGAGGTGCCACACAGGTAAGGTAAGGCGCCTTACCTGCGAGGTGCCACGTAGGTAAGGTAAGGTGCCATACCTGCGAGGTGCCACACAGGTAAGGTGAGGCGCCTTACCTGCGAGGTGCCACGTAGGTAAGGTAAGGCGCCTTACCTGCGAGATGCCACACAGGTAAGGTTCCATACCTGCGAGGTGCCACGTAGGTAAGGTAACGCGCCTTACCTGCGAGGTGCCGCACAGGTAAGGTAAGGCGCCTTACCTGCGAGGTGCCACACAGGTAAGGTAACGCGCCTTACCTGCGAGGTGCCACGTAGGTAAGGTAAGGCGCCTTACCTGCAAGGTGCCACACAGGTAAGGTGAGGTGCCTTACCTGCAAGGTGCCACACAGGTAAGATACGAGCACAAACACACATACAAGTCGAGCATAACATACAAACATCAACACACGGGTCTGCGAACAACCACAATCTACTACTCTAACAAAAGTACATCTCGGAGGACGGACCTTACCATCTCCAGGGCTATGCTAGGCGCTCTCCTCCTCCTACTCCTTCAGGCTTCACACATTCTTCAGCAATATCCACAATCCCAGCTATATCAAGCAGGCGTTGTGCACACCACCTGTCAGCTACTGTCAGCTGCCCACCATCCAACACTTGTATACATTCTGATCAGGAACTGACCTGGTTCACGAGGAACTGACCTGGTTCACGAGGAACTGACCTGGTTCACGAGGAACTGACCTGGTTCACGAGGAACTGACCCGGTTCACGAGGAACTGACCCGGTTCACGAGGAACTGACCTGGTTCACGAGGAACTGACCTGGTTCACGAGGAACTGACCCGGTTCACGAGGAACTGACCTGGTTCACGAGGAACTGACCTGGTTCACGAGGAACTGACCCGGTTCACGAGGAACTGACCTGGTTCACGAGGAACTGACCCGGTTCACGAGGAACTGACCCGGTTCACGAGGAACTGACCTGGTTCACGAGGAACTGACCCGGTTCACGAGGAACTGACCCGGTTCACGAGGAACTGACCCGGTTCACGAGGAACTGACCTGGTTCACGAGGAACTTACCTGGGAAGACGAGGAACTTACCTGGGAAGACGAGGAACTTACCTGGGAGACGAGGAACTTACCTGGTAGACGAGGAACTTACCTGGGAGACGAGAACTTTACCTGAGAGATGAGGAACTTAGCCAGTTACTACAGGCTGAGAGAGCCAGCCTCAGGGAACGTGGGTTTGTTTTGCATGACTGATGGGCCTAGGGAGATTATTACTACCACAGCTTATTGTGAATAATGGGAAGGGTGAGGGGAGATAACTGCTACCACAGCTTAACTAGTGGCGGGGGCTAGACTATTCCACCACAGTGGAACTTAACGGGCAGAATGAGGCGGTAATTTTAATGCAGCGGAGAGAGTGATCAGCTCCAATAAGAGTATTTTGCATTCAGGAGTGTTGTATACAGGTGTGTGTGTGTGTGTGTGTGTGTGTGTGTGTGTGTGTGTGTGTGTGTGTGTGTGTGTGTGTGTGTGTGTGTGTGTGTGTGTGTGTGTGTGTGTGTGTGTGTGTGTGTGTGTGTGTGTGTGTGTGTGTGTGGGTGTGTGTGTGTGTGTGGTGGCTTAGTGTGTGTACTAGTAGTGTACTCACCTAGTTGTGCTTGCGGGGTTTGAGCTCTGGCTCTTTGGTCCTGCCTCTCAACCATCAATCAACTGGTGAACAGGTTCCTGAGCCTATTGGGCTCTATCATATCTACACTTGAAACTGTGTATGGAGTCAGCCTCCACCACATCACTTCCTAATGCATTCCATTTACTAAATATTCTAACACTGAAAAAGGTCTTTCTAATGTCTCTGTGGCTCATTTGGGTACTCAGCTTCCACCTGTGTCCCCTTATGTGTGTGCCACCCGTGTTAAATAATCCATCCTTGTCTACCCTGTCAATTCCTCTTGAGAATTTTGTATGTAGTGATCATGTCTCTCCGAGCTCTTCCGTCTTCCAACGACGTGAGGTGCAGTTCACACAGCCTGTCCTCATAACTCATGCCTCTTAGTTCTGGGACTAGCCTAGTGGCATACCTCTGAACTTTTTCCAGCTTCGTCTTGTGCTTGACAAGGTACGGGCTCCATGCTGGGGGCTGCATACTCCAGGATTGGCCTTACATATGTGGTATACAAGGTTCTGAAGGATTCCTTACACAGGTTTCTGAAAGCAGTTCTGATGTTAGCCAGCTTTGCATACGCCGCAGACGTTATTCTTTTGATGTGGGCTTCAGGAGACAGGTTTGGTGTGATATCAATTCCTAGATCTTTCTCTTTGTCCGTTTCGTGAAGGACTTTATCTCCCATTCGGTATCCAGTGACTGGCCTCCTAGTTTTATTACCCTACATTTATTTGGGTTGAACTTTAGTAGCCATTTGTTGGACCATTCCTTCAGTTTGTCTAGGTCATCTTGTAGCCTTATATACTATATTCCTCTGTCTTGATCCTCCTCATAATTTTTGCATCATCAGCAAACATTCAGAGGAACGAGTCAATTCCTTCTGGGAGATCATGTACATACATCAGAAACAGTATAGGGCTAAGGACTAATCCCTGCGGGACTCCACTGGTGACTCCCCGCCACTCTGAGACCTCACCTCTCACCGTGACTTGCTGTGTCCTCTGGCTTAGGTACTCCCTTATTCAGTGGAGTACCTTCCCTTTCACTCCTGCCTGCATCTCCAGTTTGTGCACTAGTCTCTTATGTGCTACTGTATTAAAGGCTTTCTGGTAGTCTAGAAATATGCAGTCCCTCCTCTCTCTTGTCTAATTTTTGTTGCCTGGTCATAGAACTCAATTAAACCTGTTAGGCATGATTTGCCATTTTGACCAGATCACACACTAGAAGGTGAAGGGACGACGACGTTTCGGTCCGTCCTGGACCATTCTCAAGTAGATTCTCACAATCGACTTGAGAATGGTCCAGGACGGACCGAAACGTCGTCGTCCCTTCACCTTTTAGTGTGTGGGTCTGGTCAACATACTTTAGCCACGTTATTGTGACTCATCGCCTGCATATGATTTGCCATCCCTGAACCCATGCTGATGTTATGTTACAAAGTTCTTTCGCTCCAGATGTTCTACTAGCTTTTTTCGCACAATCTTCTCCATCATCTTGCATGGAATGCAAGATAGGAATACTGGCCTGTAGTTCAGTGCCTCCTGCCTATCACCCTTGTATATTGGGACTACATTTTCTTCTTCCAAATTTTTGGCAGTTCATATGTTGCCAGTGATTTGTTGAACACCATGGAGAGTGGCAGGCACAGAGCTTCTGCTCCTTCCTTTACAATCTATTGTGAGATTCCATCCAGGCCTTTGTCACATCCAAATCTAGCAGATGCTTCCTCATCTCCCCAGTGGTAATCACAAACTCCTCTAGTGATGTCTGGTTTGACATTTCTTCTCTTATCTCTGGGACTTCTCCTTGCTCTGAGGTGAAGACCTCCTGGAATTTCTTATTGAGTTCCTCGTGCACTTCCTTGTCGTTTGTAGTGAATCTTTCTATCCCTATCCTCAGTTTCATTACCTGTTCCTTCACTGTTGTTTTCCTCCTGATGTGGCTATGCAGCAGTTTGGGTTGAGTCTTTGCCTTGCTCGCTATGTCATTTTCATATTGCCTCTCTACCTCTTTTCTCACCCTGACGTATTCATTCCTGGTGCTTTGGTATCTTTCTCTGCTCTCTAGTGTTCTGTTATTTCTATAGTTTATCCACGCCTTTTTACTTAGTTTCTTTGCTAGCTTACATCTCTGAATAAACCATGGGTTTCTCGTCTGCATTTCATTTTTTTCTTTTGGACTGTGACGAACTTGTCTGCTGCCTCCTTACACTTCTGTGTGATGTAGTCCATCAAGTCTTGAACCGTCTTTCCTCCGAGCTCTATTTCCCAAGCTATATCAGTTAGGAATTTTCCTATCTCCTCATAGTTTCCCTTCCAGAATGCCTGTTTTTTGCTTTCTGGTCCCTTCCTTGAGTACATTAACCCTTCTTCGACCACATACTCAAACAGTACACTGTGATCACTCATACCCACGGGGGCTTCAAGGCCGATTTCCCGTATGTCTGAATCGTTCAGATTGAATACTAGGTCGAGTCTTGCTGGTTCATCATTGCTTCTTATTCTTGTGGGACGCTTGACATGCTGACTTAAAAAGTTTCTAGTCGCCACCTCCAACAGTTTCACTCTCCATGTTTCCACACCTCCATGTGGTTCCTTGTTTTTCCAGTCTATCCTTCCATGGTTAAAGTCCCCCATTATGAGCAGATGGGATCGATTTCTACAGGCAGCAGCGGCTGCTCTCTCAATTATAGTATTAACTGCCATGTTGTTTCTGTCATACTCTTGCCTGGGTCTTCTTTCATTTGGTGGTGGGTTATATATCACTGCTACTACTACTCATGGTCCTCCCATCGTCATGGTGCCTGTTATGAAGTCTCTGAACCCTTTGCAGCCCGGAATAACCATCTCCTCGAAACTCCATTCCTTTCTCATCACTAGAGCCACTCTGCCTCCTCTCCTTCCTTCCCTATCTTTCCTTATTACAGTGTAGTTCTGGGGAAACACCGCATTCGTTATGATTCCTGAGAGTTTTGTTTCTGTGAGTCCAATTACATTTGGGTTTACTTGTGCTCTTTCCCTAAGTTCACTAGCCTTGCTTGTAATCCTATTTATGTTGGAGTACATGACCTCGAAGCTGACTCTCTTCTGTCCATTCTCAGTTTCTGTTGTTTCCACTGGAGTTGGGGGCAAGGGGTGTCTGGGGTGGGAGGGTCTAGGAAGGAGGACCTGGGGGGGTCTGGGGTGTGAGGGGGCTGACAGGGTCTGGAAGGGGGGGGGTCTGAGGTGGTGTGGCTGAGGGGTCTGGGGTTGGGGGTTAATTAGGGCATGGGATGGGGGAACAGGAGGGGCATGTGGTGGGAGGTCACAGGTTGGGGTATGCAGGGGAGACTGGGATGGGTTGGCAGGGAGGGGAGGGGAGCCTGGGGAGAGTGATTGGGAGGGAGGGGGTGGGATAGGAAGGAGAGCTTGGGGTGGGGGAACTGGGAAGGACATGGGCTGGAGAAACAGGGAAGGGCATGGGGTGCGGGAACAGGGAGAACCTGGGGTAGGCATTGGGGAAGGAAAAGGGCATGGGGGGGTCTGGGGTCAGGGAACATGGGGGGGGGCATGGTCTGAAGAGGATCTTACTGCCTTGGGAGGTGCAGGTGATTGGTGGGGGATGGCTGTGGGGTTGGATGATGGGAGGCCTCTGTTACAATCCTCCCTGGGGGTGCTGGTGATTGTAAGCTGATGTGCTTACAATCCCCCCACCAGCAGCAGCCTCCCTGGGGCTGCTGCTGGTGGGGGGATTTCCACTCCCCTCTGAGGTTCCTGGAGATACTGAGCCGAGTCCTGTGGCTCCCATATCCCCACCCCTTTCTTTGCATCTCCTTGTTTCTGCAGTCTTCCTTCTCTCCTCCTTTGTCATGTCCCTTTGCAGAAAGACGTCCTCATATCCCCCTAACCTCACAAGTCTGCTCATCCTGGATAGGATTTTCTCCTTTGTTTCCTCGTTCGTGAGCACAACCTTTATCAGTCGCTTCCTTTTCTTCTTGTAGATGCCCAGCCTGAAACCCTTCTCTATGTTGTTATTTGCCTCCTCCATATCCAGTCCCTCCAAGATCTCTGTCATAGTTGCTCAGTCCCTCCTTCTCCACTCCCTTCGATTGGAACCTGTACTCCTACAATTATAACTGCACTTTTCCTTTCCAGCATTTGTTCAGTGCATTTTGCAGCTTCCTGTGAGGTAGCTGCTTTCATAGCTGCTGCCTCTAGAGCGGCCTTGGCACTTGGGCTGTTTTGCAGTATTTCTGCAAAAGAGAGTCCCCGTGGAAGGAGTCTTCCATCAGCTTCGTCCCCTGTTTCCAGAAGGTTGCATACTCCGTACTGGTTCAAATTCAGATTTTCTCCAAATCTCTTTCTCCTCCCTGGCTTCCTCCAACTCACTCCTTTGGCTCTGTATTAATGCTTGCATTTCCTGCAGGTCTCTACCGAATCCCCCTAATGCCTGGTTGAACCATTCATAGGTAGTATCCACGATTCTTCCCTGTCCCTGTGTGTGGTGATGTCCGTCCATCATTTTCCCTGACTGAGGGAAAATGTCCTGGCTTTTCCTCGTGCGTGTTTGTGTGTTTATATGTATGTTTGTTTGTTGTATATGTGTGTGCATGATGTATGTGTGGTGGCTTAGTGTGCCCTGGTGGTGTGTGTGTGTGTGTGGTGGCTTAGTGTGTCCTGGTGGTGTGTGTGTGGTGGCTTAGTGTGTCCTGGTTGTGTGTGTGTCGGCTTAGTGTGTCCTGCCCCCTCCCCATCCGGCCCGTTGGTGCCGTGAGGGGGCTTGTTGGTCGGCTGCCTGAGTGTGATGCTCCATGGGACAGTCCTCTGTCCTTTTGTGGCCTTGTGCTCCTGCTGCTATCTTCTCCAATTGTGCCGGATCGCTTTTCCTTTTCCTTATGTTTCGTTTTTCTCCCCCTCTTCTCCTATCTGCTTGTCGTTTCCTGCCGACCTTTTGCTTGTTTTGGTTATTCCTTTGGACTTCTTCTCAAGCACCCGGGCATCAAAATAGGAGGCATACTCTTGCACCCGTAGAACTGTAGTACCCAACGTCAAGAGCGAGGGGAACCTTTTATTGTCAATCCTCTTTTCGTCACTGAACCCGCTCTCGACGGACTCACGGTTCTTAAGGTGGCATTTGTGGGTCGTATACTCACGACGCACCCCTGGGGGGCCCCGGCATGATCAGCGATAGCTACTTGTTGGGTGTCCTGCCTCTAATTGTGGCTCCATGGTGGGTATGGGCACATCCGTGAATGAATGTTTTTCTCTACATCCTCATGTCTAATTATGTTCCTCTTCTACCTTCTCAGGCTCGTGGGGTGGGCGACCCAAGTCGAACCATGTTGGAAGACCGGGCTTTGTAGCCTCCGCTGCATTGGGCCCCGACCTTGCTCCTCCTTTGACCCTCCTGACTTCTCCCCTCGGCTCCCCCTCCCTCCTCTGTGGTTGGGTCGAGCCCCAAGCCCCCAGTGGTGACCACCACGTCCCCTGGCACGGCTCAGTCTCTAGTTGTGACTACTACGCCTTTTAACCCCTCTCTCTCTCTGGTGGGTTCTCAGCGCCGTCCTCGGCACGGCCGCACTCGCTTGATTCCTTCCCGTACTGATGCTATCAAGCCTTGTTTGGTCCCGCTTCATGGGCCAAATACTCATGGGCCATCTCCTCCCTCTTGATTCTGCGCCTCCTGACGATTTCTCCCTCCATAGGCACCTTGTTGATTCCGTAGATGCCTCTGATACTTTCCATCCCACCCGTCTCGGTACACGTGTCGTTGCTGCTCCTTCTCAAGATGCAGCCTCCCACTTGGCCGCCTTGTCCTGCCTTGGCGAAACCCCTGTTCGAGTCTACAAGAATGCTTGGTTGAATGCCAGTGTTGGCACTATTCTCCTCCCATCCCATGTTGCTACCAGTGTTCGGAATCTCCAGGACTGCCACGAAGATATTCGTCATATCCTCGATGCCCAGGGCCACTCTGTCCTCCAGGTAGACTCGTTTACTCGTCCCCCTCGTGGTCGTCGCTGCCAACCCTTTCAGGTTCTGAAGATTACCTTTGATGGTAGGATCCTTCTGCCCTCTGTCATTCTTGCTGGTGCCAGGTGCTCCGTCCAGGAGTATATTCCCTCTCCTCGGCTTTGTAATAAGTGCTGGAGGTTTGGGCATGGTGCCCTCTGCTGCTCTGATACTGTCTCTCTCTGTCCTTTGTATGGGGACAAAGGTCACTCTAAGTCGGAGTGCACTTCTCCCCAGGCTCGCTGCCTCAATTGCGGTGAGGCCCACCCTACCTTCTCCAGTGCGTGTATATTTTACAAGCTTGAGGCAGCCGTCCTCAACTTGAAGCACCGTGAGCGTTTGTCTTTTCCTGAGGCGAGGCGCCAAGTTCGCCGTCTCCCCCTTATGCTAACGTCTCTTATGCTCGCGTGTTGCGCTCTTCCTCTCCTCGTCCTTCCCACCTTCTTCAGACTCAAAACCGTTTCCAGGCCTTGGACCCTCACACACCCCATCCTCTGTTCCTTTGAGTTCTGTCCCGAAGGGTCCCCCTCCTGGTCCTCTGTCTTGGGTTCCCCTTCTTTCTGCCCAGTCTGTCATGTCTCCTGTGTCTTCTTCCTCTGATCCTCCTTCCCATCCTTCTCCTCCGTCTGTTGGCTCTCCATGCCGCCTGTCAGTACGGGCTGATGTCCATCGGCTGGTTGGTGCCCTTGCTAAGGTGCATTCCCTGGTTTCTGCCCCTCTTGCTGCTGTCCTTGACCCTCCGTTATCCACCCCTCTTCCTCCTCCGGACCCTGCTTGTCCGCCCCTGGTCGGTCCTCTAGCTCCCTTCACTCCTTCTTTACTCGGTTTACCCATGCCCCCTGATCCTGCGCTTCTTTAACGTGCTGTGTTCCCTTTTCACCTTTGTTTCTTCGTTGTTCTCTGTTGCTGTCCTTTCTCTTCTTGTTGATGTCTATTCTTCAATGGAACGTTCGTTGTTATTACACCAATTTCCTTGAACTCCAACTTCTGATTTCACGGTTTTCGCCCCTTTGTGTCTGTCTCCAGGAGCCGATGCTTGGTGCTCGTCCTGGTCGCTTTCATGGCTATTCCTTTCTCCCCCCCCCCCCCCAGGGGGGCTCTTAACTCTTCTGCTCTCTTAATACGCTTTGATGTTCCCTTTGTTCCTTTACTTTTTCCTTCGCCTCTCCATTGTTCTGCTGCTCGTATCTTTGTAAGGAAATGGTACACCATTTGCTCCATTTACCTCACCCCCCCCTCCCCCCAGTGTCCCGCTTTCTCTTCCCGATCTGAAACACCTACTGGACTCCTTGCCGGAGCTTGTGCTCCTGCTGGGTGATTTCAATTGTCGTCATTCCCTTTGGGGTGATGCTCTGACGAACACTCGGAATCGCCTTCTTGAGTCACTCGCACTCTATCCTGTCTTGATCTTTCTCTATGCTCGTCTTCTCTTTACTTGGATTTCATGTGGCGGGTTCTTAATGACCTCTTTGGCAGTGACCATTTCCCTATCCTTGTTACCTTTTTCTCTTTTCACCCTTCCCTCTCCTTCCCTAGGTGGCAGTTTGCGAAGGCAGACTGGAACCTATTTACCCTCAGTGATACTCTCTCTGACCTCTTCCTTCTGCCTCTCCTTCACTCTCTCCTCCTTTTTTATGACACCGTCTTCGACGCTGCCCTCCACTCTATTCCTCGCTCTTCCTCTCGGGGACTGCGGAAGTGCGTTCTCTGGTGGAATGTGGACTGTGCTCGGGCTGTCCGCTGTAAGCGTGCAGCCTGGATGAGACATCGTCGCCGGCCGACGCCTGAATCTTTTCTTTTGTTTCAGAAGCCACATGCGGTGGCCCGTAGGACCATCCGTACGGCTAAACGAGCATGTTGGATGTATTATGTCTCCACCATTAGGGGCCTCGTAGCCAGGTGGACAGCGCAAAGGACTCATAATTCTGTGACGCGGGTTCGATTCCCGCTCGAGGCAGAAACAAATGGGCAAAGTTTCTTTCACCCTGAATGCCCCTGTTACCTAGCAGTAAAATAGGTACCTGGGTGTTAGTCAGCTGTCACGGGCTGCTTCCTGGGGGTGGAGGCCTGGTCGAGGACCGGGCCGCGGGGACACTAAAGCCCTGAAATCATCTCAAGATAACCTCAAGATAACCATCACGTCTGAAACTCTTCTTCCCACTGATCTGGAAGAAGATCCTCAAGATAGCGGGTAAGTTCGTTCCTGATGTCTCCCCGGTCCTTCACCTCGGTGGTACTCTTGTGGCGGACCCGTTGCAGGTCACGACCGAATTGGGTTCCCACTTTTCGTTTGTTAACTCTGGTTCTCATCTCCCTCAATCCTTCCTTCTTCGTAAGCCTCTTCTTGCATCTCGTTCTTTGGATTTCTGTACCTATCTCAGCCTTCCCTATAATGATCCTTTCTCTATCTCTGAGCTCCAGTCTGCCCTGGCCCTCTGCGGTTCTATGGTGGCAGGCATCGATGGCATTCATTATGAGATGTTTCGACATCTCCCTCCGTGCTCGTCTCAGTATTTACTGAGTCTGTTTAATCGGGTCTGGGAGTCGTCGTCAGTCTCTGAGGACTGGCTCGATGCTGTTGTCCTCCCTGTTCGGAAACCAGGATCTCTCGGGTCTTTCCCGCAAGGACTTCCGCACTATTGCCCTCATGAGTTGTGTCAGCAAGCTCTTTGAACGTATGGTTAACGTTCGTCTGATGTGGTTCTTAGAGCACTATCACCTCCTTTCTCCTTCTCAATATGGTTTTTGTAAATGCTGCAGCTCAACAGATGTCCTGGTGAACTTGGAGGTCTATATTCGTACTGCTTTTGCTGCGAAGACCTCCGTTGTTGCCGTCCTTTTTGACCTGGAAAAGGCTTATGACACTACATGGCGGTATCATATTCTGTCCCAACTTCATTCTTT
This sequence comes from Procambarus clarkii, assembly GCF_040958095.1. Lineage (NCBI taxonomy): Eukaryota > Metazoa > Arthropoda > Malacostraca > Decapoda > Cambaridae > Procambarus > Procambarus clarkii. The sequence continues at coordinate 19,317,010 of NC_091234.1, read as the reverse complement.
TGGCCTTCGTGGGAATCTCCCTCTCTTCCTCCAGAGTTTCCTCTCTCATCGTTCCTTTCGAGTGTGGCTTGGTACCACTCTCTCTGCCCCTTTTCGGCAATATGAGGGTGTGTCCCAAGGTAGTGTTCTGAGCACTACTCTTTTTCTTGTTGCTCTCAATGGTCTTCTTTCCTCCCTTCCTCCTGGCGTCTTCTCCGCTACGATCTTGCCCTTTGCTGTCGGGGTGATGATTCGCCTCTCCTTCAACGGCGGCTTCAACTTGCAATTGATGCCGTGTCATCTTGGGCCACCGATCATGGCTTCAAGTTTTCTGGGTCTAAGACTTGTTCTATGATTTTTACTCGGAAGCGTGTCATTCTTCGTCCCTCTTTGTCTCTTAATGGACATTCCCTTGTGTACAAGGATTCCGCTAAGCTTCTGGGGTTAATCTTTGACACTCTTGGTGAATCGGATACTTTTGATATCGTTCGCCTTATGCATTTCTGTTCTCGTATTGGCATCCTTGGTGATATTTAGCGCCCTCTGATTATTTCGCACATTTGATGGTGCTACATAGCCTTCCCAGTTTGGTTCCTTCTTTTGATAAGTATTTCCACTAGAGGGAGAGGCGCTCCGGTAGAGGGAGAGGGGCTCCAGTAGAGGGAGAGGGGCTCCACTAGAGGGAGAGGGGCTCCACTAGAGGGAGAGGAGCTCCACTAGAGGGAGAAGGGCTCCACTAGAGGGAGAGGGGCTCCACTAGAGGGATATGGGCTCCAGTAGAGGGAGAGGGGCTCCAGTAGAGGGAGAGGGGCTCCACTAGAGGGAGAGGGGCTCCACTAGAGGGAGAGGGGCTCCACTAGAGGGAGAGGGGCTCCACAAGAGGGAGAGGGGCTCCACTAGAGGGAGAGGAGCTCCACTAGAGGGAGAGGGGCTCTCAATCAATCACTCAGTCTTAACCACGGGGTTATAACAGAGGACGGAGGAGTGCGTGTCGAGGGGTAACTTAAGCACCCCCTGATCCCTACCCAAGCTCTCCCTCCGTCAGGGGGATGATTAATGACTTGGCAAGTTACCCCTCAAAACCTACAAACTCGTCCTCCAATATTTCAAAAAAACGGAACAATATCAATAAAAACCAACAATAAATATTATAGAAATACTAAAAGGATTACAATTAAATCATAAATATTAAGATACTAGTTATGCCATTAAGTAGGATTATAGTAAAAGATTTAAAAGGCTAATAATAATTCTCAGAAAATGGCAATGTTTGGCATCACGTCTATAAGAAAACGGTCTATAAGAAAACGTCGTTGTTTAGGGACAACTATGGTAATTTAAACATATTGATGTCTTCCCTCCATACAATGGTTTAGGAGAGATTCAAAAGCAATAATAATAATAGAGCGATAACATGATACTATGAAAGCAAGTTGACCAGACCACACACTAGAAATTGAAGGGACGTCGACGTTTCGGTCCGTCCTGGACCATTCTCAAGTCGATTGAATCACAATCGACTTGAGAATGGTCCAGGACGGACCGAAACGTCGTCGTCCCTTCAATTTCTAGTGTGTGGTCTGGTCAACATACTTCAGCCACGTTATTGTGACTCATCGCCTGACTATGAAAGCAATATTTATGCGGTAACAAAGAATGTATACCAATTGCTCAGGGGCCCGCTGTGTTGTATATTGGTCTGGCGGGAACAGCAATAGACTGAATAAGGCATGCACACCTTGTGCAGTTGCAGGCGAGGTGAGGTGCGAGTGTGGCGCCTCAATACTCACCACACTTGACATGCACAATAGCTGGGTCTCTCCTCACCTGTCAATACCTCACTCCTCAAGCCTGCATCCTCACTTGATTAGTTAAATATCACACCTTCTAACATTATATATGAATATCATACATTATACATGAATGTCATACCTTACAACATTATACATGTATTCATATTACAAACTGCCTTTCTCTGTGATGGTATAGTCATGTATGAACGTGTGTGGAGAACACGTTCATGTTCTCCATGAACGTTCACGTTCATGTTCCGACAGTTACTAGAGAAGTTATAATATAGTCGAAGATGGGTCACTTCTGAACACACTAATGATAGGTCCGAGATTCTTAATTCCCTCAAGAGTTAGTATCAACACACATCTGGAGGCCTCAAGTGCTCCTTGATCATGATGAAAAGTAACACTATTCACTAAGGAGGAAACCAACGCAGTTTTCCCTTTTAAAATAAAATTAATATTTGTGAGGTAACTGTGAGTTTAATAGAGGATAGTTAATGTGTTAGTTGAAGCCTTGACGGAGGAATGTGAAGTTCTGGTACCTTCCTGGCTCTTGCTGGAGATGAGCCTGGTACAATGGTATGTACATAGCAAGATTTATCACCATATTGTACAGTGGCGCCACTGTAGTGGTGTGGCACCATATTGTACAGTGGCGCCACTGTAGTGGTCTGGCACCATACTGTACAGTGGCACCACTGTAGTGGTCTGGCACCATATTGTACAGTGGTGCCACTGTAGAGGTCTGGCACCATACTGTACAGTGGCGCCACTGTAGTGGTCTGGCACCATACTGTACAGTGGCGCCACTGTAGTGGTCTGGCACCATACTGTACAGTGGCACCACTGTAGTGGTCTGGCACCATATTGTACAGTGGTGCCACTGTAGAGGTCTGGCACCATACTGTACAGTGGTGCCACTGTAGAGGTCTGGCACCATATTGTACAGTGGTGCCACTGTAATGGTCTGGCACCATACTGTACAGTGGCGCCACTGTAGAGGTCTGGCACCATACTGTACAGTGGTGCCACTGTAGAGGTCTGGCACCATATTGTACAGTGGTGCCATTGTAGTGGTGTGGCACCATACTGTGCAGTGGTGCCACTGTAGTGGTCTGGCACCATACTGTACAGTGGCGCCACTGTAGTGGTCTGGCACCATACTGTACAGTGGCGCCACTGTAGTGGTCTGGCACCATACTGTACAGTGGTGCCACTGTAGTGGTCTGGCACCATACTGTACAGTGGCGCCACTGTAGTGGTCTGGCACCATACTGTACAGTGGCGCCACTGTAGAGGTCTGGCACCATACTGTACAGTGGTGCCACTGTAGAGGTCTGGCACCATACTGTACAGTGGCGCCACTGTAGAGGTCTGGCACCATACTGTACAGTGGTGCCACTGTAGAGGTCTGGCACCATACTGTACAGTGGCGCCACTGTAGTGGTCTGGCACCATACTGTACAGTGGTGCAACTGTAGAGGTCTGGCACCATACTGTACAGTGGCACCACTGTAGTGGTCTGGCACCATACTGTACAGTGGCGCCACTGTAGTGGTCTGGCACCATACTGTACAGTGGTGCCACTGTAGAGGTCTGGCACCATACTGTACAGTGGTGCCACTGTAGTGGTCTGGCACCATACTGTACAGTGGTGCCACTGTAGTGGTCTGGCACCATACTGTACAGTGGCGCCACTGTAGTGGTCTGGCACCATACTGTACAGTGGCGCCACTGTAGTAGGTCTGGCACCATACTGTACAGTGGCGCAACTGTAGAGGTCTGGCACCATACTGTACAGTGGCGCCACTGTAGAGGTCTGGCACCATACTGAACAGTGGCGCCACTGTAATGGTCTGTCCAGTTTAAATCAGGGACTTCATTTTATCTTTCAAGCAGAATAAATTCATTCATCGATGAATTCAACTTGATGAATTCTGCGATTCATCAAGTTATGTTACATTAGAAAATACAACAAAGAAAACGTGTTACAAACATTTAACACCCAACCTCCGTGTTTCCACAATGTTTGCTGTGCTCGTCGCAACAAAGCTTCTAGTCATGCCATGCTTAAACCGGGAAACACAAGAGCATCTAAGAAAAACAGGTGCAGACACAAGGCTAGCAGCATGCGTGGAAGGGGGGTCACTAGCCCCGGTAGAGCCAAAACTAAGGAGTCTCCCCTCTAACGGTAGTACATAAAGGCTGCCAGCGGACCTATACCTCTTTGTCGCGATACTGCAGAGAAAACGGGAGAAAAAATAACATTAGATGGCGCGAGACGCAGGGAGGGGAATCTATTAGGCAGCTACACTCGCTACACACAACACATCAAGTATAGTACACAGGTGTAGTACACAGGTATAGTACACAGGTATGGGCCTGAAGAACAAGAATGGTTTACACATGTGCTTTAGAAATAGACATCAGTCAATTTGGATCATCAAATTTTGTAGCCATTATACAAGAGGGAGAGATACATTAGTGAGGTCCAGGTGAGCAATACAGGCGGCTGTGTCCGGGATACAAGTATCTCAGACACCTGTGTGTTTCTGCTCCTCTCCCTGCTGTGTTGTTTACAGCACCTCTGTCTGCTGTCACAGACACCCCTGCTAGGATCTCTGCTGTTACAGACACCCCTGCTAGGATCTCTGCTGTTACAGACACCCTGCTAGGATCTCTGCTGTTACAGACACCCTGCTAGGATCTCTGCTGTTACAGACACCCTGCTAGGATCTCTGCTGTTACAGACACCCTGCTAGGATCTCTGCTGTTACAGACACCCTGCTAGGATCTCTGCTGTTACAGACACCCTGCTAGGATCTCTGCTGTTACAGACACCCTGCTAGGATCTCTGCTGTCACAGACACCCTGCTAGGATCTCTGCTGTTACAGACACCCTGCTAGGATCTCTGCTGTTACAGACACCCTGCTAGGATCTCTGCTGTTACAGACACCCTGCTAGGATCTCTGCTGTTACAGACACCCTGCTAGGATCTCTGCTGTTACAGACACCCTGCTAGGATCTCTGCTGTTACAGACACCCTGCTAGGATCTCTGCTGTCACAGACACCCCTGCTAGGATCTCTGCTGTTACAGACACCCCTGCTAGGATCTCTGCTGTCACAGACACCCTGCTAGGATCTCTGCTGTCACAGACACCCCTGCTAGGATCTCTGCTGTTACAGACACCCTGCTAGGATCTCTGCTGTCACAGACACCCTGCTAGGATCTCTGCTGTCGCAGAAACCCTGCTAGGAGGCTCTGGTCTGATCCCGACTGTGCGCAGCATCAAGTAGGGTGGACGGGGTCACACTGTAGGGTGGGGTGGAGGAGGGGTCACAGTGTAGGGTGGGGTGGAGGAGGGGTCACAGTGTAGGGTGGGGAGGAGGGGGGTCACAGTGTAGAGTGGGGTGGAGGAGGGGTCACAGTGTAGGGTGGGGTGGAGGAGGGGTCACAGTGTAGGGTGGGGTGGACGGGGTCACAGTGTAGGGTGGGGTGGACGGGGTCACAGTGTAGGGTGGGGTGGAGGGGGGTCACAGTGTAGGGTGGGGTGGAGGAGGGGTCACAGTGTAGGGTGGGGTGGAGGGGGGTCACAGTGTAGGGTGGGGTGGAGGAGGGGTCACAGTGTAGGGTGGGGTGGAGGGGGTCACAGTGTAGGGTGGGGTGGAGGGGGTCACAGTGTAGGGTGGGGTGGAGGAGGGGTCACAGTGTAGGGTGGGGTGGAGGGGGTCACAGTGTAGGGTGGGGTGGAGGAAGGGTCACAGTGTAGGGTGGGGTGGACGGGGTCACAGTGTAGAGTGGGGTGGAGGAGGGTCACAGTGTAGGGTGGGGTGGAGGAGGGGTCACAGTGTAGGGTGGGGTGGAGGGGGGTCACAGTGTAGGGTGGGGTGGAGGGGGGTCACAGTGTAGGGTGGGGTGGAGGAAGGGTCACAGTGTAGGGTGGGGTGGAGGAGGGGTCACAGTGTAGGGTGGGGTGGAGGAGGGTCACAGTGTAGGGTGGGGTGGAGGAAGGGTCACAGTGTAGGGTGGGGTGGAGGAAGGGTCACAGTGTAGGGTGGGGTGGAGGAGGGGTCACAGTGTAGGGTGGGGTGGAGGAGGGTCACAGTGTAGGGTGGGGTGGAGGAAGGGTCACACTGTAGGGTGGGGTGGAGGAAGGGTCACAGTGTAGGGTGGGGTGGAGGGGGTCACAGTGTAGGGTGGGGTGGAGGAAGGGTCACAGTGTAGGGTGGGGTGGAGGGGGGTCACAGTGTAGGGTGGGGTGGAGGAGGGGTCACAGTGTAGGGTGGGGTGGAGGAAGGGTCACAGTGTAGGGTGGGGTGGAGGAGGGGTCACAGTGTAGGGTGGGGTGGAGGAGGGGTCACAGTGTAGGGTGGGGTGGAGGAGGGGTCACAGTGTAGGGTGGGGTGGAGGAGGGGTCACAGTGTAGGGTGGGGTGGAGGGGGGTCACAGTGTAGGGTGGGGTGGAGGAAGGGTCACAGTGTAGGGTGGGGTGGAGGAGGGGTCACAGTGTAGGGTGGGGTGGAGGAAGGGTCACAGTGTAGGGTGGGGTGGAGGAAGGGTCACAGTGTAGGGTGGGGTGGAGGAAGGGTCACAGTGTAGGGTGGGGTGGAGGGGGGTCACAGTGTAGGGTGGGATGGAGGAGGGTCACAGTGTAGGGTGGGGTGGAGGGGGGTCACAGTGTAGGGTGGGGTGGAGGAGGGGTCACAGTGTAGGGTGGGGTGGAGGAAGGGTCACAGTGTAGGGTGGGGTGGAGGAAGGGTCACAGTGTAGGGTGGGGTGGAGGAGGGGTCACAGTGTAGGGTGGGGTGGAGGAAGGGTCACAGTGTAGGGTGGGGTGGAGGAGGGGTCACAGTGTAGGGTGGGGTGGAGGAAGGGTCACAGTGTAGAGTGGGGTGGAGGGGGTCACAGTGTAGGGTGGGGTGGAGGAAGGGTCACAGTGTAGGGTGGGGTGGAGGAGGGGTCACAGTGTAGGGTGGGGTGGAGGAAGGGTCACAGTGTAGGGTGGGGTGGAGGAGGGGTCACAGTGTAGGGTGGGGTGGAGGAAGGGTCACAGTGTAGGGTGGGGTGGAGGGGGGTCACAGTGTAGGGTGGGGTGGAGGAGGGGTCACAGTGTAGGGTGGGGTGGAGGGGGGTCACAGTGTAGGGTAGGGTGGAGGAAGGGTCACAGTGTAGGGTGGGGTGGAGGAGGGGTCACAGTGTAGGGTGGGGTGGAGGAGGGTCACAGTGTAGGGTGGGGTGGAGGGGGTCACAGTGTAGGGTGGGGTGGACGGGGTCACAGTGTAGGGTGGGGTGGAGGGGGGTCACAGTGTAGGGTGGGGTGGAGGAGGGGTCACAGTGTAGGGTGGGGTGGAGGAGGGGTCACAGTGTAGGGTGGGGTGGAGGAGGGGTCACAGTGTAGGGTGGGGTGGAGGGGTCACAGTGTAGGGTGGGGTGGAGGAGGGGTCACAGTGTAGGGTGGGGTGGAGGAGGGTCACAGTGTAGGGTGGGGTGGAGGGGGTCACAGTGTAGGGTGGGGTGGACGGGGTCACAGTGTAGGGTGGGGTGGAGGAAGGGTCACAGTGTAGGGTGGGGTGGAGGAGGGTCACAGTGTAGGGTGGGGTGGAGGAGGGGTCACAGTGTAGGGTGGGGTGGAGGAGGGGTCACAGTGTAGGGTGGGGTGGAGGAAGGGTCACAGTGTAGAGTGGGGTGGAGGGGGTCACAGTGTAGGGTGGGGTGGAGGGGGGTCACAGTGTAGGGTGGGGTGGAGGGGGTCACAGTGTAGGGTGGGGTGGAGGAGGGGTCACAGTGTAGGGTGGGGTGGAGGGGTCACAGTGTAGGGTGGGGTGGAGGAGGGGTCACAGTGTAGGGTGGGGTGGAGGAGGGTCACAGTGTAGGGTGGGGTGGAGGGGGTCACAGTGTAGGGTGGGGTGGACGGGGTCACAGTGTAGGGTGGGGTGGAGGAAGGGTCACAGTGTAGGGTGGGGTGGAGGAGGGTCACAGTGTAGGGTGGGGTGGAGGAAGGGGTCACAGTGTAGAGTGGGGTGGAGGGGGTCACAGTGTAGGGTGGGGTGGAGGGGGGTCACAGTGTAGGGTGGGGTGGAGGAAGGGTCACAGTGTAGGGTGGGGTGGAGGAGGGTCACAGTGTAGGGTGGGGTGGAGGAGGGGTCACAGTGTAGGGTGGGGTGGAGGAAGGGTCACAGTGTAGGGTGGGGTGGAGGAAGGGTCACAGTGTAGGGTGGGGTGGAGGAAGGGTCACAGTGTAGGGTGGGGTGGAGGGGGTCACAGTGTAGGGTGGGGTGGACGGGGTCACAGTGTAGGGTGGGGTGGAGGAAGGGTCACAGTGTAGGGTGGGGTGGAGGAAGGGTCACAGTGTAGGGTGGGGTGGAGGAAGGGTCACAGTGTAGGGTGGGGTGGAGGGGGTCACAGTGTAGGGTGGGGTGGACGGGGTCACAGTGTAGGGTGGGGTGGAGGAAGGGTCACAGTGTAGGGTGGGGTGGAGGAGGGTCACAGTGTAGGGTGGGGTGGAGGAGGGTCACAGTGTAGGGTGGGGTGGAGGAGGGGTCACAGTGTAGGGTGGGGTGGAGGAAGGGTCACAGTGTAGGGTGGGGTGGAGGAAGGGTCACAGTGTAGGGTGGGGTGGAGGAAGGGTCACAGTGTAGGGTGGGGTGGAGGAGGGTCACAGTGTAGGGTGGGGTGGAGGAAGGGTCACAGTGTAGGGTGGGGTGGAGGAGGGTCACAGTGTAGGGTGGGGTGGAGGAGGGGTCACAGTGTAGGGTGGGGTGGAGGAAGGGTCACAGTGTAGGGTGGGGTGGAGGAAGGGTCACAGTGTAGGGTGGGGTGGAGGAAGGGGTCACAGTGTAGGGTGGGGTGGAGGGGGGTCACAGTGTAGGGTAGGGTGGAGGAAGGGTCACAGTGTAGGGTGGGGTGGAGGAGGGTCACAGTGTAGGGTGGGGTGGAGGAAGGGTCACAGTGTAGGGTGGGGTGGAGGAGGGGTCACAGTGTAGGGTGGGGTGGAGGAGGGGTCACAGTGTAGGGTGGGGTGGAGGAGGGGTCACAGTGTAGGGTGGGGTGGAGGAGGGGTCACAGTGTAGGGTGGGGTGGAGGAAGGGTCACAGTGTAGGGTGGGGTGGAGGAGGGGTCACAGTGTAGGGTGGGGTGGAGGAGGGGTCACAGTGTAGGGTGGGGTGGAGGAGGGGTCACAGTGTAGGGTGGGGTGGAGGAAGGGTCACAGTGTAGGGTGGGGTGGAGGAGGGGTCACAGTGTAGGGTGGGGTGGAGGAGGGGTCACAGTGTAGGGTGGGGTGGAGGAAGGGTCACAGTGTAGGGTGGGGTGGACGGGGTCACAGTGTAGGGTGGGGGTGGAGGAGGGGTCACAGTGTAGGGTGGGGTGGAGGAGGGGTCACAGTGTAGGGTGGGGTGGACTGGGTCACAGTGTAGGGTGGGGTGGAGGGGGGTCACAGTGTAGGGTGGGGTGGAGGAAGGGTCACAGTGTAGGGTGGGGTGGAGGAGGGGTCACAGTGTAGGGTGGGGTGGAGGAAGGGTCACAGTGTAGGGTGGGGTGGACGGGGTCACAGTTTAGGGTGGGGTGGAGGAAGGGTCACAGTGTAGGGTGGGGTGGAGGAGGGGTCACAGTGTAGGGTGGGGTGGAGGAAGGGTCACAGTGTAGGGTGGGGTGGAGGAAGGGTCACAGTGTAGGGTGGGGTGGAGGAGGGGTCACAGTGTAGGGTGGGGTGGAGGAAGGGTCACAGTGTAGAGTGGGGTGGAGGGGGTCACAGTGTAGGGTGGGGTGGAGGGGGGTCACAGTGTAGGGTGGGGTGGAGGGGGTCACAGTGTAGGGTGGGGTGGAGGGGGGTCACAGTGTAGGGTGGGGTGGAGGGGGTCATAGTGTAGGGTGGGGTGGAGGGGGGTCATAGTGTAGGGTGGGGTGGAGGGGGGTCACAGTGTAGGGTGGGGTGGAGGAAGGGTCACAGTGTAGGGTGGGGTGGAGGAGGGTCACAGTGTAGGGTGGGGTGGAGGAGGGGTCACAGTGTAGGGTGGGGTGGAGGAGGGGTCACAGTGTAGGGTGGGGGTGGAGGAAGGGTCACAGTGTAGGGTGGGGTGGAGGAGGGGTCACAGTGTAGGGTGGGGTGGAGGAAGGGTCACAGTGTAGGGTGGGGTGGAGGAAGGGTCACAGTGTAGGGTGGGGTGGAGGGGGGTCACAGTGTAGGGTGGGGTGGAGGAGGGGTCACAGTGTAGGGTGGGGTGGAGGAGGGTCACAGTGTAGGGTGGGGTGGAGGAAGGGTCACAGTGTAGGGTGGGGTGGAGGAAGGGTCACAGTGTAGGGTGGGGTGGAGGAGGGGTCACAGTGTAGGGTGGGGTGGAGGAGGGTCACAGTGTAGGGTGGGGTGGAGGAGGGGTCACAGTGTAGGGTGGGGTGGAGGAAGGGTCACAGTGTAGGGTGGGGTGGAGGAGGGTCACAGTGTAGGGTGGGGTGGAGGAGGGGTCACAGTGTAGGGTGGGGTGGAGGAAGGGTCACAGTGTAGGGTGGGGTGGAGGAGGGGTCACAGTGTAGGGTGGGGTGGAGGAAGGGTCACAGTGTAGGGTGGGGTGGAGGAAGGGTCACAGTGTAGGGTGGGGTGGAGGAAGGGTCACAGTGTAGGGTGGGGTGGAGGGGGGTCACAATGTAGGGTGGGGTGGAGGAGGGTCACAGTGTAGGGTGGGGTGGAGGGGGGTCACAGTGTAGGGTGGGGTGGAGGAGGGGTCACAGTGTAGGGTGGGGTGGAGGAGGGTCACAGTGTAGGGTGGGGTGGAGGAGGGGTCACAGTGTAGGGTGGGGTGGAGGAAGGGTCACAGTGTAGTAACTAAGGGTGACTGATGTGTTGTTGTGCCTGTTGGATTATAATTTAACTATTCTGACATTCAAATTCTTTGTCGAATCTGGCCTTAAAGTTCTGGATGGAGGTGGCTTCCACAACTAATTCTTTCAGTGAATTATTCTTGTCGACCATCAATACAGGAGATACTCGCACCCTGATCGGGTACAGGTGTAAGAGAGAGACCCTTGTGAAGGGTGTAGCTCAGTAGAGAGAGACGGAAACAGCAGTGTTAAATGTTGAAAGAAAACGGTCGAACTCTTGGATTTGAAATCCCCGCCAGTATAATTGTCAGTTCTGCACATGCGCAGAGCGTTGTCATAGCAGGAACGTGTCATCCCCAGAACAGTGTAAACAACAAGGAAAATACATGTTTAAAAAGTATATTCAGTACTGGAAAATATATAGAAACAACAGTGCTAAATGTTGAAAAACAGCCCGGAACTTTATAAGACATACAAATGAACTATTTGGGGATACAAGAGTGTGTGAAATATTATTGGAACCGGGCGGTTGGACACGGAGGCGCCGCCAGGACGAACAGTAGACCGGTCGTCGCTTGTGTGGCGGCCGATGGTCTCCTACAATAATGATTACTGCATTGTTCACATACGTGCTATAGCGTTGCTCCTTCTCTGTGTTACTTAGTGCAACCCGTTCTCGCAAATTTAATAAGTCAATATTGACTTATTAAATATGTGCATCGGTGACATACTACACATAATAGTTTCCCTTGAAAAGCTTCATAGAAAACACCGACCTTACCTAACCTACTTAGTATGTAAAAATAAGCATCTTATAGCTTCGTAATTACAATTGTTACTTAACCTATTATAGGTATAGGTTAGGTAATAATTGTAATTACGAAGCAATAAGATGCTTATCTTAACATACTAAGTAGGTTAGGTAAGGTCGGTGTTTTCTATGAAGCTTTTCAAGGGAAACTATTATGTGTAGTATGTCACCTATGCACATATTTAATAAGTCAATATTGACTTATTAAATTTGCGAGAACGGGTTGCTTAGTGATAGGCAGTTTTAAACTGTGTTTATAGAGCCCTGTGTGTAGGCGGTGTTTTGTGTTACTCAGATTTCAGTGAGACGTGGTCTATACCCCGTGGTATACCCCGTGGTATACCCCCAGTGAGACGTGGTCTATACCCCGTGGTATACCCCGTGGTATACCCCCAGTGAGACGTGGTCTATACCCCGTGGTATACCCCGTGGTATACCCCCAGTGAGACGTGGTCTATACCCCGTGGTATACCCCGTGGTATACCCCGTTGTATACCCCGTGGTATACCCCGTGGTATACCCCGTGGTATACCCCGTGGTATACCCCGTGGTATACCCCCAGTAAGACGTGGTCTATACCCCATCAACCTTGGTCACTATCTGTAAAGTGCTTAAGTGCCAGGATTTTGTATATGATTAATACGAATGTTACCTTTGTTGCTCACAAGTGTAGAATAGCATAGTGACCCCTACGTCCCAGTTTGTGTGGAGCCAATAGTCAAGGCACCGCTAAGTCCCAGTTTGTGTGGAGCCAATAGTCAAGGCACCGCTAAGTCCCAGTTTGTGTGGAGCCAATAGTCAAGGCACCGCTAAGTCCCAGTTTGTGTGGAGCCAATAGTCAAGGCACCGCTAAGTCCCAGTTTGTGTGGAGCCAATAGTCAAGGCACCGCTAAGTCCCAGTTTGTGTGGAGCCAATAGTCAAGGCACCGCTAAGTCCCAGTTTGTGTGGAGCCAATAGTCAAGGCACCGCTAAGTCCCAGTTTGTGTGGAGCCAATAGTCAAGGCACCGCTAAGTCCCAGTTTGTGTGGAGCCAATAGTCAAGGCACCGCTAAGTCCCAGTTTGTGTGGAGCCAATAGTCAAGGCACCGCTAAGTCCCAGTTTGTGTGGAGCCAATAGTCAAGGCACCGCTAAGTCCCAGTTTGTGTGGAGCCAATAGTCAAGGCACCGCTAAGTCCCAGTTTGTGTGGAGCCAATAGTCAAGGCACCGCTAAGTCCCAGTTTGTGTGGAGCCAATAGTCAAGGCACCGCTAAGTCCCAGTTTGTGTGGAGCCAATAGTCAAGGCACCGCTAAGTCCCAGTTTGTGTGGAGCCAATAGTCAAGGCACCGCTAAGTCCCAGTTTGTGTGGAGCCAATAGTCAAGGCACCCCTAAGTCCCAGTTTGTGTGGAGCCAATAGTCAAGGCACCCCTAAGTCCCAGTTTGTGTGGAGCCAATAGTCAAGGCACCCCTAAGTCCCAGTTTGTGTGGAGCCAATAGTCAAGGCACCGCTAAGTCCCAGTTTGTGTGGAGCCAATAGTCAAGGCACCGCTAAGTCCCAGTTTGTGTGGAGCCAATAGTCAAGGCACCGCTAAGTCCCAGTTTGTGTGGAGCCAATAGTCAAGGCACCGCTAAGTCCCAGTTTGTGTGGAGCCAATAGTCAAGGCACCGCTAAGTCCCAGTTTGTGTGGAGCCAATAGTCAAGGCACCGCTAAGTCCCAGTTTGTGTGGAGCCAATAGTCAAGGCACCGCTAAGTCCCAGTTTGTGTGGAGCCAATAGTCAAGGCACCCCTACGTCCCAGTTTGTGTGGAGCCAATAGTCAAGGCACCCCTACGTCCCAGTTTGTGTGGAGCCAATAGTCAAGGCACCCCTACGTCCCAGTTTGTGTGGAGCCAATAGTCAAGGCACCCCTACGTCCCAGTTTGTGTGGAGCCAATAGTCAAGGCACCCCTACGTCCCAGTTTGTGTGGAGCCAATAGTCAAGGCACCCCTACGTCCCAGTTTGTGTGGAGCCAATAGTCAAGGCCTGGCCTTTGAGTGGCCTCGTAGCCTGGTGGATAGCGCGCAGGACTCGTAATTCTGTGGCGCGGGTTCGATTCCCGCACGAGGCAGAAACAAATGGGCAAAGTTTCTTTCACCCTGAATGCCCCTGTTACCTAGCAGTAAATAGGTACCTGGGAGTTAGTCAGCTGTCACGGGCTGCTTCCTAGGGGTGGAGGCCTGGTCGAGGACCGGGCCGCGGGGACACTAAAAGCCCCGAAATCATCATCTCAAGACATCTCAAGATAACTCAAGGCACCGCTAAGGCTTATGTTTACTGGACGGTATCCCTCTTAATCTCAACAATCCTCTAACATAACAGAGTGACCCATATCTATTAAGTGTAAAATAATCCTGTGTTCCTCAATAACACCCAGTTGTGAAATTGTACCCCAGGTTATCCTGAGGTTATCTTGAGATGATTTCGGGGCTTTTAGTGTCCCCGCGGCCCGGTCCTCGACCAGGCCTCCACCCCCAGGAAGCAGCCCGTGACAGCTGACTAACACCCAGGTACCTATTTTACTGCTAGGTAACAGGGGCATAGGGTGAAAGAAACTCTGCCCATTGTTTCTCGCCGGCGCCTGGGATCGAACCCAGGACCACAGGATCACAAGTCCAGCGTGCTGTCCGCTCGGCTCCGAAGGGGTATTTTTTGTTCCATGCAGGATAAGACTTATTGTCGGTCAAGTGTTTTGAGGAGTATATCCATATATATCCCTTCCGTTATTTACAAGAAAGAAAGAACTGGGTTTGTTAGTTTGAACACACTTACACAGGGAGTTATTGCACTGTAAGAATAAGTTGTGGAAGCCTCCTCCATCCACAACTTTAATGCCAGATTCGACAAAGAATTTGAACGTCAGAATAGTTAAATTATAATATAAGATGCACAAGATTGGTAGGCAGGGCCACAGAGCTAGATCTCACTCCCTCGTTGTTACAGATAGGTGAGGGTGATGTGGTTGAGGTCATAGTTAGGGGTCAATGTCATGAGTTTTTAGTGGGGGTCAAAAGTCCGGGGTCAAGAGTCCGGGGGTCAAGGTGTAGTTCCCAAAGGTCAATACGTAATGGATTGGGACAAGCGGTCAGGTTTGCGGGGTCAAGGATCGGAGGTTATTGTCGGACATTCTGGTCAGGTCAAGCCATGTCAAGCCACGTCAAGCCAGGCTAGATCAAGCCATGTCAAGCCAGGCTAGATCAAGCCAGGTCAGATCAAGCCACGTGAAGCCAAGCCAGATCATGTCGTGTCAAGCCAAGCCAAATCAAGCCAGGCCAGATCATCTCATGTCAAGCCAGGCCAAATCAAGCCAGCCCATATCAAGTCAGGCCAGATCGAGCCAGGCCATATCAAGCCAGGCCAGATCAAGCGAGGCCAGATCAAGCCAGGCCATATCGAGCCAGGCCATATCGAGCCAGGCCAGATCAAGCCAGCCCATATCGAGCCAGGCCATATCTAGCCAGGCCAGATCAAGCCAGGCCAGATCGAGCCAGGCCAGATCGAGCCAGGCCAGATCAAGCCAGGCCAGATCAAGCCAGGTCTGGCCACGTACACACGGGCCGGTCTGCACAAATATTATAAAAGTTAAAATTCAAATAATCTCTTCACGAATGTAATATTATTATTTTAAATTGTAGAATTATTTATAATTCTAGCAGGTTATAGAAGGGTGAGATGCCAGTAAGGAAGAGTGTGAGAAGAGTGTCGAGTGTGACACAGGGTCGAGTGAGAAGAGTGTCGAGTGAGAAGAGTGTCGAGTGTGACACAGGGTCGAGTGAGAAGAGTGTCGAGTGTGACAGGGTCGAGTGACAAGAGTGTCGAGTGTGACACAGGGTCGAGTGAGAAGAGTGTCGAGTGTGACAGGGTCGAGTGACAAGAGTGTCGAGTGTGACACAGGGTCGAGTGACAAGAGTGTCGAGTGTGACACAGGGTCGAGTGACAAGTGTCGAGTGTGACACAGGGTCGAGTGACAAGAGTGTCGAGTGTGACACAGGGTCGAGTGAGAAGAGTATCGAGTGTGACACAGGGTCGAGTGAGAAGAGTGTCGAGTGTGACACAGGGTCGAGTGAGAAGAGTGTCGAGTGTGACACAGGGTCGAGTGAGAAGTGTCGAGTGTGACTGGACAAGGGAGACCACAACATCAAGACACAGGACAGTTACCAAAGGTGTCAACCCGTATAGAACATGTCCATATCGAGATATACACCAACACCACTACCACTATGTAGCGCCGTAACACTATGTAACACTGGAATACTACGTAACACTGCGGTACTAGTGTAACACTAAGACAACTGCTTTAGCACCACCGACTACCAACACCAACAGGCTGGTGGAGCGGAGTTACCTGGTTGAATATGAGGAAGATGTAGTCTAGTGGGACTGAGGAGATGAGGTCGAGGAAGAACCATGTTTTAAGGTAGTGCTTGGCGATCAACTTGGGGTCGAGGATCACCTGCTCTGAGTTATCTTGCTGCATGATACCTGAGGATGAAGTAAAGGGTCAGTACCTGCTCCTTGGGGGTCGAGGATCACCTGCTCTGAGTTATCTTGCTGCATGATACCTGAGGATGAAGTAAAGGGTCAGTACCTGCTCCTTGGGGGTCGAGGATCACCTGCTCTGAGTTATCTTGCTGCATGATACCTGAGGATGAAGTAAAGGGTCAGTACCTGCTCCTTGGGGGTCGAGGGTCACCTGCTCTGAGTTATCTTGCTGCATGATACCTGAGGATGAAGTAAAGGGTCAGTACCTGCTCCTTGGGGGTCGAGGATCACCTGCTCTGAGTTATCTTGCTGCATGATACCTGAGGATGAAGTAAAGGGTCAGTACCTGCTCCTTGGGGGTCGAGGGTCACCTGCTCTGAGTTATCTTGCTGCATGATACCTGAGGATGAAGTAAAGGGTCAGTACCTGCTCCTTGGGGGTCGAGGGTCACCTGATCCTTGAGGTCCACCTCAAGTAGGTAAGAAGAAGAAACTGATACTAAACAATGCGAAACATTCTCAGTATTTTCTCTATATATTTAGTAATGAACATTCGACACCTGAAGAAATCTTTGTAGGTAGTGGAAGATGCAAGTTCAATTGTTCACTTCTCACAAGCGAGGAACTTGTTCAATATGAACATTACAACCATACAGGACTAGTCGAGGTGTTCGCCGGAGTCCTAAAGGAATGTCAGGATGAGCTAAGTGAGCCCTTGACTTTGTATATTTAACGCATCATATCTAGTCGGAATCGCGGCGAGATGTGAATGTTGGGTGCATCTTGACGACGGGGAATAGTTCACTTCCAGGGAACTGTTGGCTAGTTAAGTTTAATGTTTGTTATTGGTACACTGCTTCTGTCTTATATACTCGCGATACACCTTGCTCTACACTGTATGGGACCAGGGTGTAGATCTGAGAGGAGTCACATCTTGGTTCACCACATCACCACACATGGTTCACCACATCACCACACATGGTTCACCACATCACCACACATGGTTCACCTCATCACCACACATGGTTCATCACATCACCACACTTGGTTCACCACATCACCACACATGGTTCACCACATCACCACACATGGTTCACCACATCACCACACATGGTTCACCTCATCACCACACATGGTTCATCACATCACCACACATGGTTCACCACATCAACACACTTGGTTCACCACATCACCACACTTGGTTCACCACATCACCACACATGGTTCACCTCATCACCACACATGGTTCACCACATCACCACACATGGTTCACCACATCACCACACATGGTTCACCACATCACCACACATGGTTCACCACATCACCACACATGGTTCACCACATCACCACACTTGGTTCACCACATCACCACACATGGTTCACCACATCACCACACTCGGTTCACCACATCACCACACATGGTTCACCACATCACCACACATGGTTCACCACATCACCACACATGGTTCACCACATCACCACACATGGTTCACCACATCACCACACTTGGTTCACCACATCACCACACATGGTTCACCACATCACCACACATGGTTCACCACATCACCACACATGGTTCACCACATCACCACACATGGTTCACCACATCACCACACTTG
This sequence comes from Procambarus clarkii, assembly GCF_040958095.1. NCBI lineage: Eukaryota > Metazoa > Arthropoda > Malacostraca > Decapoda > Cambaridae > Procambarus > Procambarus clarkii. The sequence continues at coordinate 19,299,488 of NC_091234.1, read as the reverse complement.
GTTCACCACATCACCACACATGGTTCACCACATCACCACACATGGTTCACCACATCACCACACATGGTTCACCACATCACCACACATGGTTCACCACATCACCACACATGGTTCACCACATCACCACACATGGTTCACCACATCACCACACATGGTTCACCACATCACCACACATGGTTCACCACATCACCACACATGGTTCACCACATCACCACACATGGTTCACCACATCACCACACATGGTTCACCACATCACCACACATGGTTCACCACATCACCACACATGGTTCACCACATCACCACACATGGTTCACCACATCACCACACATGGTTCACCACATCCAGGGGGAACACATCCAGGGGAACACATCCAGGGGGAACACATCCAGGGGAGCACATCCAGGGGAACACATCCAGGGGAACACATCCAGGGGAACACATCCAGGGGAACACATCCAGGGGAACACATCCAGGGGGACACATCCAGGGGGGACACATCCAGGGGAACACATCCAGGGGAACACATCCAGGGGAACACATCCAGGGGAACACATCAAGGGGAACACATCCAGGGGAACACATCCAGGGGAACACATCCAGGGGGAACACATCCAGGAGAACACATCCAGGGGAACACATCCAGGGGAACACATCCAGGGGAACACATCCAGGGGGAACACATCCAGGGGAACACATCCAAGGAGTACATCCAGGGGAACACATCCAGGGGAGTACATCCAGGGGAGTACATCCAAGGAGTACATCCAGGGGAGTACATCCAGGGGAGTACATCCAGGGGAGTACATCCAGGGGAGTACATCCAAGGAGTACATCCAGGGGAACACATCCAGGGGAGTACATCCAGGGGAGTACATCCAAGGAGTACATCCAGGGGAGTACATCCAGGGGAGTACATCCAGGGGAGTACATCCAGGGGAGTACATTCAGGGGAGTACATCCAGGGGAGTACATCCAGGGGAGTACATCCAGGGGAACACATCCAGGGGAACACATCCAGGGGAACACATCCAGGGGAGTACATCCAGGGGAACACATCCAGGGGAGTACATCCAAGGAGTACATCCAGGGGAGTACATCCAGGGGAACACATCCAGGGGAACACATCCAGGGGAACACATCCAGGAGAACACATCCAAGGAGTACATCCAGGGGAACACATCCAGGGGAGTACATCCAGGGGAACACATCCAGGGGAACACATCCAGGGAAACACATCCAGGAGAACACATCCAGGGGAACACATCCAGGGAAACACATCCAGGAGAACACATCCAGGGGAACACATCCAGGGGAACACATCCAGGGGAACACATCCAGGGAAACACATCCAGGAGAACACATCCAGGGGAACACATCCAGGGGAACACATCCAAGGAGTACATCCAGGGGAACACATCCAGGGGAACACATCCAGGGGAACACATCCAGAACACATCCAGGGGAACACATCCAGGAGAACACATCCAGGAGAACACATCCAGGGGAACACATCCAGGGGAACACATCCAGGGGAACACATCCAGGGGGAACACATCCAAGGAGTACATCCAGGGGAACACATCCAGGGGAACACATCCAGGGGAACACATCCAGGAGAACACATCCAGGGGAACACATCCAGGAGAACACATCCAGGGGAACACATCCAGGGGAACACATCCAGGGGAACACATCCAGGGGAACACATCCAAGGGAGCACATCGAGGGAGTACATCCAGGGGAACACATCCAGGGGAACACATCCAGGAGAACACATCCAAGGGAACACATCCAGGGGAACACATCCAGGGGAACACATCCAGGGGAACACATCCAGGGGAACACATCCAGGGGAACACATCCAGGGGAACACATCCAGGGGAACACATCCAAGGGAGCACATCGAGGGAGTACATCCAGGGGAACACATCCAGGGGAACACATCCAGGGGAACACATCCAGGGGAACACATCCAGGAGAACACATCCAGGGGAACACATCCAGGGGAACACATCCAGGGGAACACATCCAGGGGAACACATCCAGGGGAACACATCCAGGGGAACACATCCAAGGGAGCACATCGAGGGAGTACATCCAGGGGAACACATCCAGGGGAACACATCCAGGGGAACACATCCAGGGGAACACATCCAAGGGAGCACATCGAGGGGAGTACATCCAGGGGAACACAACCAGGGGAACACATCCAGGGGAACACATCCAGGAGAACACATCCAAGGGAACACATCCAGGGGAACACATCCAGGGGAACACATCCAGGGGAACACATCCAGGGGAACACATCCAGGGGAACACATCCAGGGGAACACATCCAAGGGAGCACATCGAGGGAGTACATCCAGGGGAACACATCCAGGGGAACACATCCAGGGGAACACATCCAGGGGAACACATCCAAGGGAGCACATCGAGGGGAGTACATCCAGGAGAACACATCCAGGGGAACACAACCAGGGGAACACAACCAGGGGAACACATCCAGGGGAACACATCCAGGGGAGTACATCCAGGGGAACACAACCAGGGGAACACATCCAGGGGAACACATCCAGGGGAACACATCCAGGGGAACACATCCAGGGGAACACATCCAGGGGAACACATCCAGGGGAACACATCCAGGGGGAACACATCCAGGGGGAACACATCCAAGTTAGTATATCCAGGGTAGCACATCCAGGGGAGCACATCCAGGGAAGTACATCCAGGGGAGTACATCCAGGGGAGCACATCCAGGGAAGTACATCCAGGGGAGTACATCCAGGGAAGTACATCCAGGGGAGTACATCCAGGGGAGTACATCCAGGGAAGTACATCCAGGGTTGTACATCCAGGGAAGTACATCAAGGGGAACACATCCAGGGGAGTACATCCAAAGGGAGCACATCCAGGGGAGTACATCCAGGGGGTACATCCAGGGGAGTACATCCAGGGGGTACATCCAGGGAAACACATCCAGGGGAACACATCCAGGGGAGTACATCCAGGGGAACACATCCAGGGGAGTACATCCAGGCGAGCACATCCAGGGTAGCACATCCAGGGGAGCACATCCAGGGGAGCACCTCCAGGGGAGTACATCCAGGGGAGTACATCCAGGTGAGTACATCCAGGGGAGTACATCCAGGTGAGTACATCCAGGGGAGTACATCCAGGGTAACACATCCAGGGGAGTACATCCAGGTGAGTACATCCAGGGGAGTACATCCAGGGTAACACATCCAGGGGAGTACATCCAGGGGAACACAACCAGGGGAACACATCCAGGAGAACACATCCAGGGGAACACATCCAGGGGAACACAACCAGGGGAACACATCCAGGGGAGCATAACACAGGTGTACCCAGGTCCAATACAATCCCCTGGGGGGGGGGCCAACTGCCCATAACTCCCCCTCGCTACACTGCTGTATTGAAGCCATCAGCTATTTGTTTGATAATTGTTTATTGACCCAGTAAATATATCTACCGCCCCCCCCCCCCCCACACCACCACCTCAATTCTCCTGACACATTTGTGCCCTGTGCCCTGAGGCAGAGGGGCACTGTGGTGCCGAGGGTGGGTATGGGCACCTCAGAGTCCCACCTTGCACGTGTAGGCAACTTAAAGTCTTCTTAATACATTCTATTCTAATGCTAGCTTAATTTACCACTGCTATTATAAACGGTAGTGGACCCCAACCGTAAACGGCAGTGGACCCCAACCATAAACGGCAGATCAAGGCAAGAAAACAGAAACAAACAGAAGGACGGCCTCTCAACTCACCCGTTCTAAAATTGACGACAATATCTATAAGGAAGATGGTGTCTGAGAGGCAGTTGAAGGCGATCCAGCGAGTGGACAAGTCATCGTTGAAGAAGGAGATAGCCACAGGCAGGATGATCAGGTTGGCCACTAGCAGGAACAGCATACACAGGTCCCAGTAGAACCTGTAACAGTTCACCAGTATTACCACACAGGTCCCAGTAGAACCTGCAACAGTACACCAGTATTACCACACAGGTCCCAGTAGAACCTGTAACAGTTCACCAGTATTACCACACAGGTCCCAGTAGAGCCTGTAACAGTACACCAGTATTACCACACAGGTCCCAGTAGAACCTGTAACAGTTCACCAGTATTACCACACAGGTCCCAGTAGAGCCTGTAACAGTTCACCAGTATTACCACACAGGTCCCAGTAGAGCCTGTAACAGTACACCAGTATTACCACACAGGTCCCAGTAGAACCTGTAACAGTTCACCAGTATTACCACACAGGTCCCAGTAGAACCTGTAACAGTTCACCAGTATTACCACACAGGTCCCAGTAGAACCTGTAACAGTTCACCAGTATTACCACACAGGTCCCAGTAGAACCTGTAACAGTTCACCAGTATTACCACACAGGTCCCAGTAGAACCTGTAACAGTTCACCAGTATTACCACACAGGTCCCAGTAGAACCTGTAACAGTTCACCAGTATTACCACACAGGTCCCAGTAGAACCTGTAACAGTTCACCAGTATTACCACACAGGTCCCAGTAGAACCTGCAACAGTACACCAGTATTACCACACAGGTCCCAGTAGAACCTGCAACAGTACACCAGTATTACCACACAGGTCCCAGTAGAACCTGCAAGATCTCAACAGTTAGCACACAAGACCTAAAATGTATATTTTGTTAATAAACATACCAAAATAATTACCCAAAATGTACTAAATTTGAGTAAAAAGTACTAAATTCAAATTGGTAATGTGTTTCAGAATGCCTTCCTACCTGTGCAATACTCCCTTCTACTTATCAATCACAGTACTTACAAAATGTTTTATCCTGGTCTCTCTCTCTTGCTGTAAACGATCCACTCGCAAAATCCTTCATCAAATCAGTAAGACACTTTGAGTTCAGAATTTTGTAACTTTTTCGAGACTGCCCTACGAGACTGAGATATGGTGTATCTCTCCCTAGATATGGTGTATATTCTCCTAAATATAGCGTATCTCCCGTAGATATGGTGTATCTCCCCCTAGATATTGTGTATCTCCCCTAGATATGGGGTATCTCCCCCTAGATATTGTGTAGACAAGTAGACAAGTAGACTTGAGACTACTTGTCTCAAGTCTACTTGTCTCAAGTCTACTTGAGACAAGTAGACTCAAGTCTAACACGTGAGGAAACATCTCACCTCTCACCTCCTCTCACTAAGAGGCGGTGGTGAGAGGGAGGGAGAGTGAGTTCTCACTGGTGTAGACATTAACACCTTGCCTAAAGGGCTACACAAGGGCTGGACCTGATCAATACTAGTACACACCCACGAGGCACAATATCTGGGGGAGATACACCATATCCAGGGGGAGATACACCATATGTAGGGGGAGATACTCCATATCTAGGGGGAGATACACCATATGTAGGGGGAGATACACCATATCTAGGAGGAGATACACCATATGTAGGGGGAGATACACCATATCTAGGGGGAGATACACCATATGTAGGGGGAGATACACCATATCTAGGGGGAGATACACCATATGTAGGGGGAGATACACCATATCTAGGAGGAGATACACCATATGTAGGGGGAGATACACCATATCTAGGAGGAGATACACCATATCTAGGGGAGATACACCATATCTAGGGAGAGAAACACTATATCTAGGGAGACACCATATCCAGAGGAAGGTACACCATATCTAGAGAGAGATACACCATATCTAGGGAAGATACACCATATCTAGGAGAGATACACAACATATAGGGGGAGATACGCCATATCCAGGGGAAGATACGCCATATCGAGGGAGAGATACACCATATCTAGGGGGATACACCATATCTAGGGGAGATACACCATATCTAGGGGAGATACACCATATCTAGGGGAGATACACAACATCTAGGGGGAGATACGCCATATCTAGGAAGAGAAACACCATATCTAGGGAGGTACACCATATCTAGGGAGAGATACACCATATCTAGGGGAAGTACACCATATCTAGGGAGAGATACACCATATCTAGGGGAAGTACACCATATCTAGGGAGAGATACACCATATCTAGGGGAAGTACACCATATCTAGGGAGAAATACGCCATATCTAGGGAGAAACATACCATATCTAGGGAGATATACACCATATCTAGGGGGAGATACACCATATCTAGGGGGAGATATGGTGTATCTAGGGAGAGATATGTCGTATATCTAGGGAGATATACGACATATCTAGGGGAGACACGTCATATCTAGGGAGAGATACGCCATATCTAGGGAGAGATACGCCATATCTAGAGGAGATACACCATATCTAGGGGAGATACACCATATCTAGGAAGAGATAAACTATATCTAGGGGAGATACGCCATATCTAGGGAGAGATACGCCATATCTAGGGAGAGATACGCCATATCTAGGGAGAGATACGCCATATCTAGGGAGAGATACGCCGTATCTAGGGGGAAGGAACACCATATCTAGGGAGAGATACACCATATCTAGGGGAGATACACCATATCTAGGGGAGCTACACAACATCTAGGGGAAGATACGCCATATCTAGGGTGGAGATACACCATATCTAGGGTGGAGATACATCATATCTAGGTAGAAATACACCATATCTAGGGAGAGATACGCCATATCTAGGGAAAGATACACCATATCTAGGGGGAGATACACCATATCTAGGGGGAGATACACCATATCTAGGGAGAGATACGCTATATTTAGGGGAGGTACACCATATGTAGGGAGAGATACACCATATCTAGGGAGAGATACACCATATCTAGGGGGAAGTACACCATATCTAAGGAGAGATACACCGTATCTAGGGGGGAGATACGCCATATCTAGGGAGAGATACGCTATATTTAGGGGAGGTACACCATATGTAGGGAGAGATACACCATATCTAGGGAGAGATACACCATATCTAGGGGAAGTACACCATATCTAAAGAGAGATACACCATATCTAGGGAGAGATACGCTATATCTAAGGAAGGTACACCATATTTAGGGAGAGATACACCATATATAGGGGAAGTACACCATATCTAGGGAGAGATACGACATATCTAGGGAGAGATACGCTATATCTAGGGGAGGTACACCATATCTAGGGGGAGATACGACATATCTAGGGAGAGATACGCTATATCTAGGGGAGGTACACCATATCTAGGGGGAGATACACCATATCTAGAGGAAGTACACCATATCTAGGGAGAGATACACCATATCTACGGGAGATAAGCCATATCTAGGAGGAGATACACCATATCTAGGAAGAGATACGCCATATCTAGGGAAAGATACACCATATCTAGGGGAGGTGGCCACTCCCCCAACACCCGCCAACACCTTGTTAACTCTGACGTCACAGGTGACAGAGATGGTCGTTAGCTCTACCTTCCTGCACACCAATTTGCCTTCCAATAATTCTCTCCCATTTTACAACGAACACACACACGCACGCACACTCACACTCGCACACTCACACGCACACACACACACACACACACACACACACACACACACACACACACACACACACACACACACACACACACACGCACGCACGTGGGAGAGTGGCGGGGAGTAGGAGAAAGCATGGGAGTGAGCGTGTGCCTCCAGCGTGCATGGGAGCACCACCAGCGGCCATGGGAGCACCACCAGCGGCCATGGGAGCACCACCAGCGTGCATGGGAGCCCACCAGCGTGCATGGGAGCACCACCAGCGTGCATGGGAGCCCACCAGCGTGCATGGGAGCACCACCACCGTACATGGGAGCACCACCAAGGCCCGCCTGGAGACCAAAATAGCACATGGGCGGTGATGCGTGTGAGTGAGTGCTGGACTTCTCTGGCTGACAGCCCCTTCCCTCGCTCCGCTGGCCGCCCCTGGCCGCCCCTGCTGGCCGGTAGGGAGCAGGGGCGGGTGTGTGCCCCCTGGAGGCAGGGGGAGGAGGGCCACGCCTGCAGGGGTGTGGGCGGGGCGGGCAGGGACCCCAGGACGCATCTAATACAACTTTCTGAATGTTCGCCTTTAGTGTGCTGTGACGAAGTCTCTTCATCCCCCAGCTGCCCCGCCCTCTGCCGCGCCCTCGTTCTGGGGTCCCCAGAGCGTCCTGGGGGTCCCCAGAGCGTCCTGGGGGTCCCCAGAGCATCCTGGGGGTCCCCAGAGCATCCTGGGGGTCCCCAGAGCATCCTGGGGGTCCTCAGAGCATCCTGGGGGTCCACAGAGCATCCTGGGGGTCCCCAGAGCATCCTGGGGGTCCTCAGAGCATCCTGGGGGTCCACAGAGCATCCTGGGGGTCACCAGAGCGTCCTGAGGGTCCCCAGAGCATCCTGGGGGTCCCCAGAGCGTCCAGGGGTACACAGAGATCGTTCTGGGGTCCACAAAGCGTCCTGGGGTCCTCATACACCAGCCCGTCCTCATAAACAAAGACCCAAAGTCCATTCCATCCACCCGCTAACCCCCGCTGTTTATGAATGAAAAACGGTGTACGAACGACTCACAACTGCTGACGTTCGAACACTTCCGGAACAAGTGCTTCACTGACGACTTGTGTTCGAACCACAACGCTGTAAATGCTCCACCCACGTATTACAAATAATCGCCAAGAGAACCTAAACACCTAACCTATGCCTATATATGCACAGTATGCTCATGTATAACAATATTAACATTTTGAGAAAATTCCTGTTTTGAATGACCATAAATGTTAAAACTGATGAATGCATCTTTGGGGTCGACCGCTGGATGGAATGGACTTAATTGTTGTGAGGACCCACTGACCTGGCCAGTGTGCTAGGCCGTGTCCGGTGAGCTGGTTATGTACATGTCTCCAGCGGACGTCAGCTGCCACACAACAGCCAAACTTGGCCAATATTATCCTGGCCAGCCCAACTTGTTCCGTCACGCGGCGCGGTTACCTGCCAGTTGCCAGCCATCTACGGTGACCTTGCCTCACTGTACACCGTCACTGTGGTGGTCCTGGTCACTGTAGACCCTCACTACGCCTTCATGTTGCTTCCAAATTCACGGTAATAGTTAAGAAATCAGTAAGGAGATGGAGAGCATGAGGTAAGGGGGGGGGGGGGTGAGAGGACTGGTGAGGGAAAGGGGGTGTGAGAGTGGGATGGAATGGTGGGGGGGAGGGGGCGGCGGAATGGGGGCAGGGAATAGTTAATATCAGATCTTGTCCGGTTCCGCTGGGTTAGGATTGTCAGGTGTCAATACTGCAGACACCAGGGCCACAGCTGGCCATACGAATCCAACTCTGGACAACTAATGCAACAGCAGCGCCAGGTTGGCTGTTACGCCTGGCTGCCACCATTGTCACAGTCCTCGCTGCCACCATTGTCACAGTCCTCGCTGCCACCATTGTCAGAGTCCTCGCTGCCACCATTGTTAAGAGTCCTCGCTGCCACCATTGTTAAGAGTCCTCGCTGCCACCATTGTCACAGCCCTCGCTGCCACCATTGTCAGAGTCCTCGCTGCAACCATTGTTAAGAGTCCTCGCTGCCACCATTGACACAGCCCTCGCTGCCACCATTGTCACAGTCCTCGCTGCCACCATTGTCACAGTCCTCGCTGCCACCATTGTCAGAGTCCTCGCTGCCACCATTGTTAAGAGTCCTCGCTGCCACCATTGTCACAGCCCTCGCTGCCACCATTGTCACAGTCCTCGCTGCCACCATTGTCACAGTCCTCGCTGCCACCATTGTCAGAGTCCTCGCTGCCACCATTGTTAAGAGTCCTCGCTGCCACCATTGTCACAGCCCTCGCTGCCACCATTGTCACAGTCCTCGCTGCCACCATTGTCACAGTCCTCGCTGCCACCATTGTCACAGTCCTCGCTGCCACCATTGTCACAGCCCTCGCTGCCACCATTGTCACAGCCCTCGCTGCCACCATTGTCACAGCCCTCGCTGCCACCATTGTCACAGCCCTCGCTGCCACCATTGTCACAGCCATCGCTGCCACCATTGTCACAGCCCTCGCTGCCACCATTGTCAGAGTCCTCGCTGCCACCATTGTCACAGTCCTCGCTGCCACCATTGTCACAGCCCTCGCTGCCACCATTGTCACAGCCCTCGCTGCCACCATTGTCACAGCCCTCGCTGCCACCATTGTCACAGCCCTCGCTGCCACCATTGTCAGAGTCCTCGCTGCCACCATTGTCACAGCCCTCGCTGCCACCATTGTCACAGCCCTCGCTGCCACCATTGACACAGCCCTCGCTGCCACCATTGTCAGAGTCCTCGCTGCCACCATTGTCAGAGTCCTCGCTGCCACCATTGACACAGCCCTCGCTGCCACCATTGTCACAGACCTCGCTGCCACGATTGTCACAGTCCTCGCTGCCACCATTGTCAGAGTCCTCGCTGCCACCATTGTCAGAGTCCTCGCTGCCACCATTGACACAGCCCTCGCTGCCACCATTGTCACAGCCCTCGCTGCCACCATTGTCAGTGTCCTCGCTGCCACCATTGTCACAGCCCTCGCTGCCACCATTGACACAGCCCTCGCTGCCACCATTGTCACAGCCCTCGCTGCCACCATTGACACAGTCCTCGCTGCCACCATTGACACAGCCCTCGCTGCCACCATTGTCACAGTCCTCGCTGCCACCATTGACACAGCCCTCGCTGCCACCATTGTCACAGTCCTCACTGCCACCATTGTCAGAGTCCTCGCTGCCACCATTGTCACAGCCCTCGCTGCCACCATTGTCAGAGTCCTCGCTGCCACCATTGTCAGAGTCCTCGCTGCCACCATTGACACAGCCCTCGCTGCCACCATTGTCACAGCCCTCGCTGCCACCATTGTCAGAGTCCTCGCTGCCACCATTGTCACAGCCCTCGCTGCCACCATTGACACAGCCCTCGCTGCCACCATTGTCACAGCCCTCGCTGCCACCATTGACACAGTCCTCGCTGCCACCATTGACACAGCCCTCGCTGCCACCATTGTCACAGTCCTCGCTGCCACCATTGACACAGCCCTCGCTGCCACCATTGTCACAGTCCTCGCTGCCACCATTGTCAGAGTCCTCGCTGCCACCATTGTCACAGCCCTCGCTGCCACCATTGTCAGAGTCCTCGCTGCCACCATTGTTAGGGTCCTAGCTGCCACCATTGTCAGAGTCCTCGCTGCCACCATTGTCACAGTCCTCGCTGCCACCATTGTCACAGTCCTCGCTGCCACCATTGTCACAGCCCTCGCTGCCACCATTATCACAGCCCTCGCTGCCACCATTGTCACAGCCCTCGCTGCCACCATTGTCAGAGTCCTCGCTGCCACCATTGACACAGCCCTCGCTGCCACCATTGTCACACCCCTCGCTGCCACCATTGTCAGAGTCCTCGCTGCCACCATTGACACAGCCCTCGCTGCCACCATTGTCACAGCCCTCGCTGCCACCATTGTCAGAGTCCTCGCTGCCACCATTGACACAGCCCTCGCTGCCACCATTGTCACAGCCCTCGCTGCCACCATTGTCACAGTCCTCGCTGCCACCATTGTCACAGCCCTCGCTGCCACCATTGTCACAGCCCTCGCTGCCAACATTGTCACAGCCCTCGCTGCCACCATTGTCAGAGTCCTCGCTGCCACCATTGTCACAGCCCTCGCTGCCACCATTGTCACAGCCCTCGCTGCCACCATTGACACAGCCCTCGCTGCCACCATTGTCACAGCCCTCGCTGCCACCATTGTCACAGCCCTCGCTGCCACCATTGTCACAGTCCTCGCTGCCACCATTGTCACAGTCCTCGCTGCCACCATTGTCAGAGTCCTCGCTGCCACCATTGACACAGCCCTCGCTGCCACCATTGTCACAGTCCTCGCTGCCACCATTGTCACAGCCCTCGCTGCCACCATTGTCAGAGTCCTCGCTGCCACCATTGTCAGAGTCCTCGCTGCCACCATTGACACAGCCCTCGCTGCCACCATTGTCACAGCCCTCGCTGCCACCATTGTCAGAGTCCTCGCTGCCACCATTGACACAGCCCTCGCTGCCACCATTGTCACAGCCCTCGCTGCCACCATTGACACAGCCCTCGCTGCCACCATTGTCACAGTCCTCGCTGCCACCATTGTCACAGTCCTCGCTGCCACCATTGTCACAGTCCTCGCTGCCACCATTGTCAGAGTCCTCACTGCCACCATTGTCACAGTCCTCGCTGCCACCATTGTCAGAGCCCTCGCTGCCACCATTGTCAGAGCCCTCGCTGCCACCATTGACACAGCCCTCGCTGCCACCATTGTCAGAGCCCTCGCTGCCACCATTGTCACAGTCCTCGCTGCCACCATTGTCAGAGCCCTCGCTGCCACCATTGTCACAGCCCTCGCTGCCACCATTGTCCGGAACCTCCCTAGCACAAGTTTTACACAGGTATTACACCCAGTAGGAACAAGTCTAGACTACTTAGTGTCTAGACTAGACTAGTGTGACTACTCAGCTCCGAAATACTACTCCTCTGACCCCAGTTTTCAGAGCAACAATTAGACTTGTCTTAAGACGTTGCCCAACATTAATTTCCTCCTGTTAAATGCAACAAGTTACTAATTGCAATGTTCAGTTATAACAACCTAATGCCCCATTTATAAATATATTACAGTAACCTAAGTTGTCAGACTTGCCCACTTAACTAGTATTCAAGTCTGAGGATCGTAGCAAAACATTGACTTTGTTTTATCAGAGTCGTAAAAGTTATGGATTAAATGTTCATCTTGTTCAGTTATGGATTAAATGTTCATCTTGTTCAGTTATGGATTAAATGTTCATCTTGTTCAGTTATGGATTAAATGTTCATCTTGTTCGGTTAGGAGCTGCAGGTTATTGTTATATCAGACTACTAGTTTCCCCTCTACTAGTCTACCAGTTTCCCCTCTACCAGCCTACCAGTTTCCCCTCTACTAGTCTACCAGTTTCCCCTCTACCAGTCTACCAGTTTCCCCTCTACCAGCCTACCAGTTTCCCCTCTACCAGCCTACCAGTTTCCCCTCTATCAGTCTACCAGTTTCCCCTCTACCAGCCTACCAGTTTCCCCTCTACCAGCCTACCAGTTTCCCCTCTACCAGTCTACCAGTTTCCCCTCTACCAGCCTACCAGTTTCCCCTCTACCAGCCTACCAGTTCCCCCTCTACCAGCCTACCAGTTTCCCCTCTACCAGTTCCCCCTCTACCAGCCTACCAGTTCCCCCTCTACCAGTCTACCAGTTTCCCCTCTACCAGTCTACCAGTTTCCCCTCTACCAGCCTACCAGTTTCCCCTCTACCAGCCTACCAGTTTCCCCTCAACCAACCAATCAACCAGTTTCCCCTCAACCACAACACACTAAGGGGAAACGCCCTCCCCAGAGAGCACTCAGGCGTTCGGAATATTTACGAACACCCTCCCCCTCCCCTTTCGAACACCCTCCCCCTCCCCTTACGAACACCACATCCCCCTCCCCCCCTTGCCACCAGGAACGGAAAAGCCATCATGTTGGTCGACCCCGAAGCCTGTGCCAGTGACATCTATTTAATTCGCTAGATAAGAATTCGCGCCTTTTTTCCCGCGTTGTTGAGTTCTTTCCCATTATGTGGGATGGGCTGTGGGATGGGCTGTGGGACGGCCCTTGATGACGTTCATGTGTTTTCAACTGCGACCTTTTATACCGCAAACACAACCTGACAGTCGCTTGTTATGCGTGAGTTATGTAGTTGTGGGGGTTCAGGAGGAAGGCCTGAAATGGTGTTTGGATTGTATTGTTGTGCTGTGGGTGGTGTTTGGTCTGGGAACTGCTGTGGGTAGTGTTTGGTCTGGGAACTGCTCTGGGTAGTGTTTGGTCTGGGTACTGTTGTGGGTAGTGTTTGGTCTGGGAACTGTTTTAGTCTCTGGTCTACTGTTGTGGGTAGTGTCTGGCGTGGGTACTGTTGTAGTCTCTGGTCTGGGTACTATTGTGGGTAGTGTTTGGTCTGGGTACTGTTGTAGTCTCTGGTCTACTGTTGTGGGTAGTGTCTGGTCTGGGTACTGTTGTAGTCTCTGGTCTGGGTACTATTGTGGGTAGTGTCTGGTCTGGGTACTGTTGTAGTCTCTGGTCTACTGTTGTGGGTAGTCTCTGGTCTGGGTACTGTTGTAGTCTCTGGTCTGGGTACTGTTGTAGTCTCTGGTCTGGGTACTGTTGTAGTCTCTGGTCTGGGTACTGTTGTAGTCTCTGGTCTGGGTACTATTGTGGGTAGTGTTTGGTTTGGGTACTGTTGTAGTCTCTGGTCTACTGTTGTGGGTAGTCTCTGGTCTGGGTACTGTTGTAGTCTCTGGTCTGGGTACTGTTGTAGTCTCTGGTCTGGGTACTGTTGTAGTCTCTGGTCTGGGTACTGTTGTAGTGTCTGGTCTGGGTACTGTTGAGGGTAGTGTCTGGTCTGGGTACTGTTGTAGTCTCTGGTCTACTGTTGTGGGTAGTGTCTGGTCTGGGTACTGTTGTAGTCTCTGGTCTACTGTTGTGGGTAGTGTCTGGTCTGGGTACTGTTGTAGTCTCTGGTCTACTGTTGTGGGTAGTGTCTGGTCTGGGTACTGTTGTAGTCTCTGGTCTGGGTACTGTTGTAGTCTCTGGTCTACTGTTGTGGGTAGTGTCTGGTCTGGGTACTGTTGTAGTCTCTGGTCTGGGTACTGTTGTAGTCTCTGGTCTGGGTACTGTTGTAGTCTCTGGTCTGGGTACTGTTGTAGTCTCTGGTCTAGGTACTGTTGAGGGTAGTCTCTGGTCTGGGTACTGTTGTAGTCTCTGGTCTGGGTACTGTTTTAGTCTCTGGTCTGGGTCCTGTTGTAGTCTCTGGTCTGGGTACTGTTGTAGTCTCTGGTCTGGGTACTGTTGTAGTCTCTGGTCTACTGTTGTGGGTAGTGTCTGGTCTGGGTACTGTTGTAGTCTCTGGTCTGGGTACTGTTGTAGTCTCTGGTCTGGGTACTGTTGTAGTCTCTGGTCTGGGTACTGTTGTAGTCTCTGGTCTGGGTACTGTTGTAGTCTCTGGTCTGGGTACTGTTGTAGTCTCTGGTCTACTGTTGTGGGTAGTGTCTGGTCTGGGTACTGTTGTAGTCTCTGGTCTGGGTACTGTTGTAGTCTCTGGTCTGGGTACTGTTGTAGTCTCTGGTCTGGGTACTGTTTTAGTCTCTGGTCTGGGTACTGTTGAGGGTAGTCTCTGGTCTGGGTACTGTTTTAGTCTCTGGTCTGGGTACTGTTGAGGGTAGTCTCTGGTCTGGGTACTGTTTTAGTCTCTGGTCTGGGTACTGTTGAGGGTAGTCTCTGGTCTGGGTACTGTTGTAGTCTCTGGTCTGGGTACTGTTGTAGTCTCTGGTCTGGGTACTGTTGTAGTCTCTGGTCTGGGTACTGTTGTAGTCTCTGGTCTGGGTACTGTTGTAGTCTCTGGTCTGGGTACTGTTGTAGTGTCTGGTCTGGGTACTGTTGTAGTCTCTGGTCTGGGTACTGTTGTAGTCTCTGGTCTGGGTACTGTTGTAGTCTCTGGTCTGGGTACTATTGTAGTCTCTGGTCTGGGTACTGTTGTAGTCTCTGGTCTGGGTACTGTTGTAGTCTCTGGTCTGGGTACTGTTGTAGTCTCTGGTCTAGGTACTGTTGAGGGTAGTCTCTGGTCTGGGTACTGTTGTAGTCTCTGGTCTGGGTACTGTTGTAGTCTCTGGTCTGGGTACTGTTTTAGTCTCTGGTCTGGGTACTGTTGAGGGTAGTCTCTGGTCTGGGTACTGTTTTAGTCTCTGGTCTGGGTACTGTTGAGGGTAGTCTCTGGTCTGGGTACTGTTTTAGTCTCTGGTCTGGGTACTGTTGAGGGTAGTCTCTGGTCTGGGTACTGTTGTAGTCTCTGGTCTGGGTACTGTTGTAGTCTCTGGTCTGGGTACTGTTGTAGTCTCTGGTCTGGGTACTGTTGTAGTCTCTGGTCTGGGTACTGTTGTAGTCTCTGGTCTGGGTACTGTTGTAGTCTCTGGTCTGGGTACTGTTGTAGTCTCTGGTCTGGGTACTGTTCTGGGTAGTCTCTGGTCTGGGTACTGTTGTAGTCTCTGGTCTAGGTACTGTTGAGGGTAGTCTCTGGTCTGGGTACTGTTGTAGTCTCTGGTCTGGGTACTGTTGTAGTCTCTGGTCTGGGTACTGTTGTAGTCTCTGGTCTGGGTACTGTTGTAGTCTCTGGTCTGGGTACTGTTGTAGTCTCTGGTCTACTGTTGTGGGTAGTGTCTGGTCTGGGTACTGTTGTAGTCTCTGGTCTGGGTACTGTTGTAGTCTCTGGTCTGGGTACTGTTGTAGTCTCTGGTCTGGGTACTGTTGTAGTCTCTGGTCTGGGTACTGTTGAGGGTAGTCTCTGGTCTGGGTTCTCTGGGCCTCAGCTGTGATGGTAAACAAATGTTGCTCAGACCGCGGACGCGCATGTAGCACAGCAACACTGTTACCTGCGGGGGGCGTGACGGGACCCGGGGGGGGGGGCGCCCGGGGGGAAGGGACCGCCGCCCCCCTACAAAATGTGGCCACAACGTGACCTGGAAAACGAGTTTTGAACTTGTCAACAAATGCTTCAAGTTGGGACCCGGCGAAGATTGGCAAGATATACCTGTCCTGCCCCGCCCCAGCCCGTCAACTTGACAGTGTCTCCGCCCGTCCACTTGACAGTGTCCCCGCCCGTCCACCTGACAGTGTTCCCGCCCGTCAACCTGACAGTGTCCACCGCCCGTCCGGTGATAGTAAACTCAGTGACAGAGAAAACAATTTGTCAATACCAGACTAAAAATGGACACCCTCCCCCCCCTGGTGGGCAGCCTGCACTCATTATGAGTGAACCTCAGTCCCTCACTCATGCTCCTCACTCAGTCCCTCACTCATGCTCCTCACTCAGTCCCTCACTCATGCTCCTCACTCAGTCCCTCACTCATGCTCCTCACTCAGTCCCTCACTCATGCTCTTCACTCAGTCCCTCACTCACGCTCCTCACTCAGTCCCTCACTCATGCTCCTCACTCAGTCCCTCACTCATGCTCTTCACTCAGTCCCTCACTCATGCTCCTCACTCAGTCCCTCACTCATGCTCCTCACTCAGTCCCTCACTCAAGCTCCTCACTCAGTCCCTCACTCATGCTCCTCACTCAGTCCCTCACTCATGCTCCTCACTCAGTCCCTCACTCATGCTCTTCACTCAGTCCCTCACTCATGCTCCTCACTCAGTCCCTCACTCATGCTCCTCACTCAGTCCCTCACTCATGCTCCTCACTCAGTCCCTCACTCATGCTCCTCACTCAGTCCCTCACTCATGCTCCTCACTCAGTCCCTCACTCATGCTCCTCACTCAGTCCCTCACTCACGCTCCTCACTCAGTCCCTCACTCATGCTCCTCACTCAGTCCCTCACTCATGCTCCTCACTCAGTCCCTCACTCATGCTCCTCACTCAGTCCCTCACTCATGCTATTCACTCAGTCCCTCACTCATGCTCCTCACTCAGTCCCTCACTCATGCTCCTCACTCAGTCCCTCACTCAGTCCCTCACTCATGCTCCTCACTCAGTCCCTCACTCACGCTCCTCACTCAGTCCCTCACTCATGCTCCTCACTCAGTCCCTCACTCATGCTCCTCACTCAGTCCCTCACTCATGCTCCTCACTCAGTCCCTCACTCAGTCCCTCACTCATGCTCCTCACTCAGTCCCTCACTCATGCTCCTCACTCAGTCCCTCACTCATGCTCCTCACTCAGTCCCTCACTCATGCTCCTCACTCAGTCCCTCACTCATGCTCCTCACTCAGTCCCTCACTCATGCTCCTCACTCAGTCCCTCACTCACGCTCCTCACTCAGTCCCTCACTCATGCTCTTCACTCAGTCCCTCACTCATGCTCCTCACTCAGTCCCTCACTCATGCTCCTCACTCAGTCCCTCACTCATGCTCCTCACTCAGTCCCTCACTCATGCTCCTCACTCAGTCCCTCACTCATGCTCCTCACTCAGTCCCTCACTCAGTCCCTCACTCATGCTCCTCACTCAGTCCCTCACTCATGCTCCTCACTCATGCTCCTCACTCAGTCCCTCACTCATGCTCCTCACTCAGTCCCTCACTCAGTCCCTCACTGATGCTCCTCACTCAGTCCCTCACTCATGCTCTTCACTCATGCTCCTCACTCAGTCCCTCACTCACGCTCCTCACTCAGTCCCTCACTCACGCTCCTCACTCAGTCCCTCACGCTCCTCACTCAGTCCCTCACTCATGCTCCTCACTCAGTCCCTCACTCAGTCCCTCACTCATGCTCCTCACTCAGTCCCTCACTCATGCTCCTCACTCATGCTCCTCACTCAGTCCCTCACTCATGCTCCTCACTCAGTCCCTCACTCATGCTCCTCACTCAGTCCCTCACTCATGCTCCTCACTCATGCTCCTCACTCAGTCCCTCACTCACGCTCCTCACTCAGTCCCTCACTCACGCTCCTCACTCAGTCCCTCACTCAGTCCCTCACGCTCCTCACTCAGTCCCTCACTCATGCTCCTCACTCAGTCCCTCACTCATGCTCCTCACTCAGTCCCTCACTCATGCTCCTCACTCAGTCCCTCACTCATGCTCCTCACTCAGTCCCTCACTCATGCTCCTCACTCAGTCCCTCACTCAGTCCCTCACTCATGCTCCTCACTCAGTCCCTCACTCACGCTCCTCACTCAGTCCCTCACTCACGCTCCTCACTCATGCTCCTCACTCATGCTCCTCACTCAGTCCCTCACTCATGCTCCTCACTCAGTCCCTCACTCACGCTCCTCACTCAGTCCCTCACTCACGCTCCTCACTCAGTCCCTCACTCAGTCCCTCACGCTCCTCACTCAGTCCCTCACTCACGCTCCTCACTCAGTCCCTCACTCACGCTCCTCACTCATGCTCCTCACTCATGCTCCTCACTCAGTCCCTCACTCATGCTCCTCACTCAGTCCCTCACTCAGTCCCTCACTCATGCTCCTCACTCAGTCCCTCACTCATGCTCCTCACTCAGTCCCTCACTCATGCTCCTCACTCAGTCCCTCACTCATGCTCCTCACTCAGTCCCTCACTCATGCTCCTCACTCAGTCCCTCACTCATGCTCCTCACTCAGTCCCTCACTCATGCTCCTCACTCAGTCCCTCACTCATGCTCCTCACTCAGTCCCTCACTCATGCTCCTCACTCAGTCCCTCACTCATGCTCCTCACTCAGTCCCTCACTCAGTCCCTCACTCATGCTCCTCACTCAGTCCCTCACTCATGCTCCTCACTCATGCTCCTCACTCAGTCCCTCACTCATGCTCCTCACTCAGTCCCTCACTCATGCTCCTCACTCAGTCCCTCACTCATGCTCCTCACTCAGTCACTCACTCATGCTCCTCACTCATGCTCCTCACTCATGCTCCTCACTCATGCTCCTCACTCAGTCCCTCACTCATGCTCCTCACTCAGTCCCTCACTCATGCTCCTCACTCAGTCCCTCACTCATGCTCCTCACTCAGTCCCTCACTCATGCTCCTCACTCAGTCCCTCACTCAGTCCCTCACTCATGCTCCTCACTCAGTCCCTCACTCATGCTCCTCACTCAGTCCCTCACTCATGCTCCTCACTCAGTCCCTCACTCATGCTCCTCACTCAGTCCCTCACTCATGCTCCTCACTCAGTCCCTCACTCATGCTCCTCACTCATGCTCCTCACTCATGCTCCTCACTCATGCTCCTCACTCAGTACCTCACTCATGCTCCTCACTCAGTCCCTCACTCATGCTCCTCACTCAGTCCCTCACTCAGTCCCTCACTCATGCTCCTCACTCAGTACCTCACTCATGCTCCTCACTCAGTCCCTCACTCATGCTCCTCACTCAGTCCCTCACTCATGCTCCTCACTCAGTCCCTCACTCACGCTCCTCACTCTGTCCCTCACTCATGCTCCTCACTCAGTCCCTCACTCATGCCCCTCACTCAGTCCCTCACTCATGCTCCTCACTCAGTCCCTCACTCATGCTCCTCACTCAGTCCCTCACTCAGTCCCTCACTCATGCTCCTCACTCAGTCCCTCACTCATGCTCCTCACTCAGTCCCTCACTCAGTCCCTCACTCATGCTCCTCACTCAGTCCCTCACTCATGCTCCTCACTCAGTCCCTCACTCATGCTCCTCACTCAGTCCCTCACTCATGCTCCTCACTCAGTCCCTCACGCTCCTCACTCTGTCCCTCACTCAGTCCCTCACGCTCCTCACTCTGTCCCTCACTCAGTCCCTCATGCTCCTCACTCAGTCCCTCATGCTCCTCACTCAGTCCCTCATGCTCCTCACTCAGTCCCTCATGCTCCTCACTCAGTCCCTCATGCTCCTCACTCAGTCCCTCATGCTCCTCACTCAGTCCCTCATGCTCCTCACTCAGTCCCTCATGCTCCCCACTCAGTCCCTCATGCTCCTCATTAAGTGGTCCAAGTCTATCTTCATAAAAGTCTGAAAGACCGATCGATGTGGAAGGGGCCGATAGTGGTGTCTAGGGGTGGTACTGGGTGTCCCACACCTGCCAGGGGTGGTACTGGGTGTCCCACACCTGCCAGGGGTGGTACTGGGTGTCCCACACCTGCCAGGGGTGGTACTGGGTGTCCCACACCTGCCAGGGGTGGTACTGGGTGTCCCACACCTGCCAGGGTGGTACTGGGTGTCCCACACCTGCCAGGTGTGGTACTGGGTGTCCCACACCTGCCAGGGGTGGTACTGGGTGTCCCACACCTGCCAGGGGTGGTACTGGGTGTCCCACACCTGCCAGGTGTGGTACTGGGTGTCCCACACCTGCCAGGGGTGGTACTGGGTGTCCCACACCTGCCAGGGGTGGTACTGGGTGTCCCACACCTGCCAGGGGTGGTACTGGGTGTCCCACACCTGCCAGGGGTGGTACTGGGTGTCCCACACCTGCCAGGGGTGGTACTGGGTGTCCCACACCTGCCAGGGGTGGTACTGGGTGTCCCACACCTGCCAGGGGTGGTACTGGGTGTCCCACACCTGCCAGGGGTGGTACTGGGTGTCCCACACCTGCCAGGGGTGGTACTGGGTGTCCCACACCTGCCAGGGGTGGTACTGGGTGTCCCACACCTACCAGGGGTGGTACTGGGTGTCCCACACCTGCCAGGGGTGGTACTGGGTGTCCCACACCTGCCAGGGGTGGTACTGGGTGTCCCACACCTGCCAGGGGTGGTACTGGGTGTCCCACACCTGCCAGGGGTGGTACTGGGTGTCCCACACCTGCCAGGGGTGGTACTGGGTGTCCCACACCTGCCAGGGGTGGTACTGGGTGTCCCACACCTGCCAGGGGTGGTACTGGGTGTCCCACACCTGCCAGGGGTGGTACTGGGTGTCCCACACCTGCCAGGGGTGGTACTGGGTGTCCCACACCTGCCAGGGGTGGTACTGGGTGTCCCACACCTGCCAGGGGTGGTACTGGGTGTCCCACACCTGCCAGGGGTGGTACTGGGTGTCCCACACCTGCCAGGGGTGGTACTGGGTGTCCCACACCTGCCAGGGGTGGTACTGGGTGTCCCACACCTGCCAGGGGTGGTACTGGGTGTCCCACACCTGCCAGGGGTGGTACTGGGTGTCCCACACCTGCCAGGGGTGGTACTGGGTGTCCCACACCTGCCAGGGGTGGTACTGGGTGTCCCACACCTGCCAGGGGTGGTACTGGGTGTCCCACACCTGCCAGGGGTGGTACTGGGTGTCCCACACCTGCCAGGGGTGTTACTGGGTGTCCCACACCTGCCAGGGGTGGTACTGGGTGTCCCACACCTGCCAGGGGTGGTACTGGGTGTCCCACACCTGCCAGGGGTGGTACTGGGTGTCCCACACCTGCCACGGGTGGTACTGGGTGTCCCACACCTGCCACGGGTGGTACTGGGTGTACCACACCTGCCAGGGGTGGTATTGGGTGTCCCACACCTGCCAGGGGTGGTACTGGGTGTCCCACACCTGCCACGGGTGGTACTGGGTGTCCCACACCTGCCAGGGGTGGTATTGGGTGTCCCACACCTGCCAGGGGTGGTACTGGGTGTCCCACACCTGCCAGGGGTGGTACTGGGTGTCCCACACCTGCCAGGGGTGGTACTGGGTGTCCCACACCTGCCAGGGGTGGTACCGGGTGTTCCACACCTGCCAGGGTGGTACTGGGTGTCCCACACCTGCCAGGGGTGGTACTGGGTGTCCAACAAGAGACAGGGGAGAGTACTGGGTGTCCAACAAGAGACAGGGGAGAGTACTGGGTGTCCAACAAGAGACAGGGTGAGAGTACTGGGTGTCCAACAAGAGACAGGGGAGAGTACTGGGTGTCCAACAAGAGACAGGGGAGAGTACTGGGTGTCCAACAAGAGACAGGGTGAGAGTACTGGGTGTCCAACAAGAGACAGGGGAGAGTACTGGGTGTCCAACAAGAG